>NW_025814328.1:0-75110 GCF_018902025.1 Drosophila willistoni | reverse complement strand
CAATATATCTGCAAACTGTTCAACGCTATAATAAAAATTGGCTACTTCCCAAGAACATGGAAAAAGTGCACTATCATCATGATTCCTAAAGTGGGAAAGGACAAAACCAGCCATCATCCTATAGGCCAATTAGTTTGCTGCCATGTCTTTCGAAGCTTTTTGAAAAGGTCCTGCAGATCCGCCTAAACTCATTTCTGGCATCGGAGAACACAATCCCTTCACACCAGTTTGGCTTCCGCGAAAAACATGGTACAATTGAACAAGTCAATCGCATAACATCCGAAATACGAACAGCATTCCGAACTAAAAGGAATACTGTGCGGCTGTCTTTCTCGACGTTGCCCAGGCTTTCGATAGAGTTTGGCTGGAGGGTCTGATGTTCAAAATCCGGCAAAAACTGCCACAGTACACACACAAACTCATGGAATCTTACCTTTACAATAAGAAATTCGCTGTAAGGTGTAATGGCTCCGTCTCCGCTGATTTTGAAATCAAAGCTGGTGTACCGCAGGCAGTGTACTCGGCCATTGCTCTACCTGCTGTACACTGCGACTTACCAACGAGTTTAGGACTTACAACGTCCACTTTTGCCGATGACACGGCAATCCTTAGCAGATCCAAATTCCAATACAAGCCTCTGCAAAACTAGAGGATCACCTTAAGGTGGTAGAGGAATGGTATCAACCTGGCGTATCCGGGTCAACGAGCCAGAAATGCAAACATGTTAAATTACGCTTAACAGAAGAAACTGTCCAGCTCTAATGCTAAACAACGTACCAGTTCCTCAACCGTGGATGTCACTTACCTTGGCATCCACCTAGACAGAAGACTAACTTGGCGCAAGCACATCGAAGCAAAAAAGTCACAGCTTAAACTGAAAGCGAGTAGCCTACATTGGATCATCAATGCTCGGTCCCCTCTACGTCTGGAGTATAAAGTCCTCCTATACAACTCCGTACTGAAACCCATCTGGACTTACGGAGCCGTACTATGGGAAATGCAAGTACCAGCAATGTCGATATTATACAAAGAGCGCAGTCGAAGATTTTAAGATCAATCACGGGGGCCCCGTGGTATATACGAAACGACAACATTCAAAATGATCTAAATATACCTAGCGTAAAATCTGAAATAGATACTTACCTTGGCATCCACCTAGACAGAAGACTAACTTGGCGCAAGAACATCGAAGCAAAAAAGTCATAGCTTAAACTGAAAGCGAATAGCCTACATTGGATCATCAATGCTCGGTCCCCTCTACGTCTGGAGTATAAAGTCCAACATTCAAATGATCTAAATATACCTAGCGTAAAATCTGAAATAGGTACTCACAACTAAAGTATTCTGCAAACTGAATGCACACCCAAATGTTCATGCCAATTCCCTTACACGAACTAATAATAGAACTCGTCTTAAAAGAAATGACAGACCAACCCAATAACAAGTGATTAGGGCCGCCTGCAATAACCCCAGGATTTATCTTAAGTACTACTCTAAGAAAAATATCTCAAACTTGTTGTTAGGCTCTAATTTAAGAGTAGATTCAACAAATATATATTAACGTTAAAAAAAAAAAAAAAAAAAAAAAATTTTCGAATTCACTTCGAATGCTCACACTTCGAGGCACAACTTTACCGGCTCACTAGTTGTACTAGTAGTACACTTCGGAACTTCTCTATGTTGTCACGTATTTCGAACCTATTGTTTTGTAATTCGATTAATAACTTCCAACATATCGTTTAGTCCTAAATCGTAGCTAGTTCTCATCTCAGTCCCATAATCATTTCGAAAAAGCATCGACTACTACGAATATGTGGTTATATCGTTTCTTAGTTAACTCCATCGGCCCGACATGGTCCACGTGAAAAGTTACCAAAGTCTCATCTCCTTTATCAATAACATTCAAGAAACCTTCCTTTCGACCCTGTTTCGACTCGCTCACGATACATTCCATACACGACCTCACCACTACCTCTGCTTTGCTCAACAGACCATGATATACTACTCTCTTTCCACTAGATCAATCGTTTTTTAACTCCAAAGTGCCCTTGTCGATGAGCAACCAATATTATCTCTTGCTCCATGCTAGTAGGTATTACAATAAGCTCCTTAAAGGGAGCTTTACACAATATTCCGTACTGCACGTAATAGTCGGCGAGGCTTCCTTTCTAAAACTTTCAGAATCGTGCTGATCCATTCATCTTTTCTCTGTGCAAATTGTATTTACTCTTCGAAGAATCTCCTGACAGTACGCAATATACAATACTTAATGCGTCGACATGTTTCTTCTTTACCCCTGATCTATGCTCAATTTCGAAATCAAAATCTTCGGATATTGTATTTTGTAGTTTATTAGCTTATCGACAAATTATTAAGTACTTCACTTTATTTTTCGCATTCACTTCGAATGCACTGCTGTCACTTCGAGACACTTTACCGGCTCACTCTATTCCTCTGACTCTGCTCTTTGGACTGACTGAACTACTTCTTCCGCATGAGCGCTATGTGTATTGCTTGTGTTGTCTGAACGTCATTATTGCTACTGCAATCGTTGGGCGCTAGAACGAAAGAAGTTAGACAGTGCCCTCTGGTTTAAAAACAACTTATTCCTGTACGATTTATCAAGCGAATACTCCTTATCCTTATCACTTGCAATGTATGAACATTGTATTGCAGAGCTGTCCATTTAATTCTTGGTTGAATGCATCATGCATTGATAGATTCGGCGCAATCATTCCTTGCATTTTAAACACTGTGTTTGAGAAAAATTCGGTTCTTAGCTTGTTCAGTTCCGTCCCAAGTTGCCGATGATTTGCCCTCATATACGATAGCCCAAGCAACAATGGAAAATGTCACAAGGGACGAAATTCGGTTGGGTCATTTCAAGACCGTTGCAAGGGGTCCCCGTTAGTTCGTGTGCTGCGTTCACCACGAAGGTCGCTTAAGCAGAGAGGATGTACTCGAAACTCTTCTTACAAGGTTTTGGGAGGTGGAGGATCTACCGGTCATAGCGGTCATTCATTTTGCGAGGTAAATTTTCAGAAGACCACAAGGAGATATATTTCGGGGAGATATATTGTCTCACTTCCGTTTCGAGACCCAACCAACATTAACGCCTCTAGCAAATAGTTTACCCTGGTCCACTTTTAGTCTGACCGCACTACTCAGATTCTCAAGTGGCGTTTTTTTCCGAGTAGTTTTCAATGCCGACATCACAAAAATGTACCGGCAAATTATGGTAGATCCAGTTCACACGCCATTTCAGAGAATCCTGTTCCGAAACAAAAAGGGTCAACTTGGTGATTACGAGACCGTCACGTTGCCATTAATTATGCTCCGTTCTTAGCCATCCGAGTACTTTAACAACTCGCAAATGATGTACAATTCAAATTTCCGTTGGCTAGCGATTGTATGCCGCTGATGTTATGCAGGGCTCACACTGAAGAAACTGCAATCGCAATGGTCAATCGTCACTGAACTTAAAGACGCTCTTGGTTCACTTGTTGAATGCTGATTTCCCCGATATCGAAGACGCCAGCACAGCAAAAACACTTGGAATCCGATGGAAAACGACCACGCATCAGGTTTACTTTGTCATCTCACCCCAAATGATCATCTTATACTAAGCGAGAAGTCCTCGGGCAGATAGCCAAGTTATTTGATTCCGCTGCTTGGCTGGCTCCCTTTGTGATTCATGCAAAACTTTGGCTACAAGAGCTACGGTGGGATGATCGCTTACCCAGTGAACTCCATCACAGGTGGCAGAGATTTTGCAAAGAGCTACTCTTTTCTTGATTAGATCCGAATTCCGCGGTGGGTTCTCCATGATCCAAATTCCGAATTCAATTCCATAGTTTTTGCGACGCGTCACAGCGGACTTATGGTACCGTAATTTACGTGCGCGCTAGCAATGGCCAAGGCATATCATGCTGCCTTCTTGCAGCTAAATCTAGAGTAGCCCCAGTCAAAACGGTTTCATTGCCACGCCTTGAGTTATGCGGAGCCACGCTCGTAGCTGAACTGGCAGCTACTAAGCTGAAGCTTTGCCACAACTTGCATTTGATAACGCTGAAGCATTTTATTGGTCAGATTTAATCGTCTTACTGTCGTGGTTAAAAAGGCCACCCCGCACATGGACAACGTTTTGTCGCCAATCGAGTAGAGCACCATGGAATCAAGTCCATGGACATGCTGACAGATCTCCCTAGTCGCGGCCTGTATGCGCAGGAACTTGTGCACAAGGATTTCTGGTGGCATGGCATACGTGGTCGTTTTGGCAGTGTTGCAAACTTCCAAATGAGTAGTCCGGGTAAGTGACCTCTAGTGAGATCAATCAACTGCTCCAGGTGTTGATCCAAGTCACTACTGAATATTAGTGTCTACAGCAGAAGAAATCTCTCAAGTGTGATCCAAGTGTGCAACAAGCAGCGTCGCTCAGTTTCACCGAGCGTAACCGTATTCTGCTGCCAGTCGCAAGTCCATTGCGCCGGCTGCTGGTGCTTTTCACGCATCAGATCTCTCTGCACCTTAAGGTAACTTCGGACCTAAGTACTGAAACGAGCATGCGCTCGGTTTGTATCGAAGTGAGGGTGTCCCCAGCAATTGCAGTCCGACAATTGTAAATTTTCCAGCATAAATCTTATCCCACTATAGCCATCAGAATCTGTCATGGTTATAGTATATAATAGTTTTAAAACTCTGTCCTATAAGGCCACTTCCCACGAAAAGTATACTTTCGAGGAATTGTATTTGTTCATCATGTGCTTAACATTAAAGTTATCTCGTTCGCATAAATTTTGAAGCAGCAAACATAATAGACCAAGAACAACATTACAACAAATGTTATATTTTGAAGATGCTGCACATAATAGATACAGACAACTGCGCGCATTTATACAGGCATTTATTAGATACCAGTAATGGTTAGAAATTGCTCAAGCAATTGTTTTGATTCTAAAATTGTTCAGGAGTTAATAACACAAACATTGAAATGCCGTCAACTCAGATGTCTTATTCTTGAATCCCCCGTATAAGCAAATGTTTTTTTTTTGGATAAAAAGTGCAGAAGCAGAGCGTACGGCAGTCTCATGTAAATTAAGCTATCGCGGGCACGATGGCACACCTAATGCGTTTTACAAATTCACCTTAATTGTTAAAAAAAAAAAAGAAAAATGGAAAAAAGGTCTGTAGATATAGAAATTGATAAATATTTAGCAATGACTGACAATGTGAGTCTAGTGATACCAAGTTTTCAAGAAATATTTTAAATATACAGTAATTAATAAAGTACGACAAAAAATTCCGCTATAATTTTTTAAAATTAAAAGCCCCCGTGCCGTGTCATTACCGTGGCGTGCCTCGTATTTGCCCATAATGCCTTAATAATCGCTAGCAACACCTCAAGTAGCGCAACCAACGCAAATGTTAAAATTGATAAATGTGTGGTAATATTATGGCTGCGTTGGCTAACGGCTGCGCCCTTGCGAACCACCAAACTGCTCGAGTTGTATGATGCGGCCTTCGGATGATTCCACCGAGGCGGCTTTAAAGAACTTGCGATTTTGGGAGGAATGAGAATAGCCAGGGTGACTTCAATTCGGCTGATTTATTTTCTTAACCTAAAATATAGTATATTTGTCGGTGGAAGGCACCTTCCGCATCGAACGATATGATTTTCAAGAGTAATTTATTAGTATAAAATTCAAAATTCTGGAAATTTCCTGTAGAATAAGTAAGAAAGAAAAGAATTAAAGTAACGGAGCTCCAAGTTTGTCTATCTAAAGTAACATGCGTTGCTTCACTTGTAGACCAACATTTTCCAACTTTAGATGATGGCGATGTTGAACATCAAATTCACGTCCGGAAGACTCCTGCGAGAGAATAAACTTCTCCATCCAATTCTCCTGAATAAACAATGGGCAGAGTTTGGCCTTTGGTGATTTCATGAGCCCTTTTGAATGTCTTTAACGTCAACACTTTCACTGACCTAGAGGCCATTGATGAGGAGGGAATCGTGCTAAGTATTCAGAATTCCCACTATAGCCATCAGAATCTGTCCTGGCATTTAATTCTACTGAGCACCACGCATGGGAGGGTTGTGGTAGACTGGAGATAATAGTTTTAAAACTCTATTCAATAAGGCCTGTAGAGTTAAACGATCACCGACTTTAAATATTAGATTGGACGGTCTTCTACAATGCGAAGACCGTGGGGTGCAACCGTATATCGGACGGCTCGATCGCGTGGACAAATTATAAATAAAACGGACAAACAATTAAAATATGATTAACTACAGCTAATTAGGAGCTAAGTGTGCTAAAATAGAGGTTTTCACATGAGAAAGAGAGGCTTCTGATCTGAATACGGGATATAAAAGATTGTAATCAGAACATAGGACTTGAAAAGGTTCATGCAAAGAAATACTGAAATATAAATACAGTGTTTAAAGGATAGAGGAATAAAATTTCTAGTAGGTCTACAGGGTTTCAGATAAGTTTAACTAGTTCAATGGCTCAGGAAAGTCACCTACTAAAAGTTTGTGAATAAAGATAGCACCAAGCATTACTCTACGATTAATTAAACAAAGAAGATTGATTAAAAGAAGCAGAACTTGCTTTTGAAAAGATTCAATTTTACTTCTGTGCGTCTCATATTGAGGTGACCAAATGCAAGATCCGTTCCATAAGATAGGACGGATTAATGAAGTATACAGAATTTAAGTTGTGTACTTATCGTCAAACCCAAGAACATCCATAGCTTTACTAACTGGAGCTTTACTAACTGTAGAAGAAATTTGAGGATTAAACGTTAATTTATGGTCCATAAAAACACCTAAATCATTGACAATATCTAACCGCTCTAAGGCAGTGTCGTTAAGAAAATAAGTTTCTAAGTATGGAGTGCATCTATATAAAGACATAACTTTACATTAGAGCCGTTGAGGTTTAATAGGTTGGTTTCACACCAACTCTGAAGATTATTAAGATCCGATTGAAGTAGGCAAGAAGACGATATGTCTTTAAAACTGAGGTAAAGCTTGACATCATCCGCGTACGAGAACCCGAGAATGTGACACTTCCAATGGAAGATCATTTATAATGAAGTAAGTAAGTCGTCTCGCCGACTTGGGTATACCATACACCAGGTGAAACAAATATTTAAAATTTCGAAAACCAAATGTATGTCTATTAAATTGTTTTAACATGCCTCATACCATATGCTATCTCGCTCACTCTACAAACACACGAGCACTCTAGCGCCGCCACTAGCCAACGGCCAATTCTGCCCTTAAGGATCGCGTAGCAAAATACGTTCATACGTATATTTTGCATGTTTCTAGTCCGATTTCAATCAAATTTTGTAGTATGATAGAAATAGATAAGATTTATTAGTCTGCCAAATTTTTAATCGCGATGGTTAAAAAATTGCAAGAGCCAATCGGTTTTTTCTAAATTATGGAGGCGGAAGTGGGCGTGGCAACATATTAAAATATATGTATTCTGCGCGCATACTAAGCCAATATACATACCAAATTGGGTGATTTTAGCTTTGTTAGTTTTCGAGAAAACTTGTTTTCTTTAATTTCCGGGGGCGGAAATGGGCGTGGCAAAATTTTTAAATAGTCAATATCTGCGCGTCTATTAAGCTAGCTTACATACCAAATTTGATGTCTATCTACCATACTTTTTAAGAAAAATAGTTTTATGTAAATTCCGTGGGCGGAAGGGGGCGTGGCAAAAATTTGAAACAAACTCGATAAGCGTACATACTACACGAGACTGCATACCAAATTTGGTGGACGGACGGACAGACGGACATGGCTAGATCGACTCGGTTTTTGATCCTGATCAAGAATATATATACTTTGTGGGGTCGGAGATGCTTCCTTCTGCCTGTTACATACATTTTGGCGACTTTAATATACCATTTCACCCTATGGGTGTATGGTATAAAAAGTGTGAATAGCAATGGACCCAAATGACTACCCTGAGGTACTCCAGAGGTCACTTGGATGGACCTTTTGGCTGGGGAAACCAAGTGCGTCCAACTCATGTAATAGCGGAGTATGATTAACAGAGTCAAAGGCCTTGCTGAAATCAGTATAAATGACGTCAGTTTGCACGGCAGTCTTGAATCCTTTGATTGAGTGAGATGTAAATTCTGATATGTTAGTAGTTAACGATCTACATTTTTCAAGCTCATGTTAGGATTACGAAATAATTGAGCTACAAAAATGCTGCTTCCAGATAGGAAGGACATCGGACAGTGTACACAGCCTGGTATTCCATAAGGGCCAGGTGCATATGTTGGTTTGACGAATCCGAGCAAGCTAAGAACCAAATTTTCATCAAACACAGAGTCTAAAAAGCAGTTGGACGATTGCAAGTGATGATGATAAGGAGGATTTGCCTGATAAATCGAAGAGGAATAAGTTGTTGTAAAAAAATCGGCAAACATGTCGGCAACTGCCTGATTAGTGTCAGCTCTATTGTTTTCGAAAGTCAAGTAAGACGGGTGCACTGATGTCTTACGTTTTACCACTAACCATAGAACACATAGATGGGACAAACTCATGATTTTTTGATTGCAAACGCTAGCCTAGTCATGGAACCCCAGAGAACTTTGGGAAAACCCGAACGCTCGTACTCTCAATGAGAGCGTAAAGTGGGGAGAGGGCCAAGCAGCTACGAAAAAATTTCAGTCTAGCACAGACTACAGAACGACGAAGGCAGGCCTATGTCGCTTGTGATTTCGTTCTGTCTATGTATGTGTACACTCGTCTGTACATGCTCAGGCTTCGTAGTGTGTGTGTGACGTGAAGTTGTACAACATTGCATTTCAATAGCTCGCTCGACCAAAATTTAATTTCCGGGGGCGGAAATGGGCGTGGCAAAATTTTTAAATAGTCAATATCTGCGCGTCTATTAAGCTAGCTTACATACCAAATTTGATGTCTATCTACCATACTTTTTAAGAAAAATAGTTTTATGTAAATTCCGTGGGCGGAAGGGGGCGTGGCAAAAATTTGAAACAAACTCGATAAGCGTACATACTACACGAGACTGCATACCAAATTTGGTGGCTCTAGCTCTTATAGTCTCCGAGATCTAGGTGTTCATACGGACGGACGGACGGACGGACGGACGGACAGACGGACATGGCTAGATCGACTCGGTTTTTGATCCTGATCAAGAATATATATACTTTGTGGGGTCGGAGATGCTTCCTTCTGCCTGTTACATACATTTTGGCGACTTTAATATACCATTTCACCCTATGGGTGTATGGTATAAAAAGTGTGAATAGCAATGGACCCAAATGACTACCCTGAGGTACTCCAGAGGTCACTTGGATGGACCTTTTGGCTGGGGAAACCAAGTGCGTCCAACTCATGTAATAGCGGAGTATGATTAACAGAGTCAAAGGCCTTGCTGAAATCAGTATAAATGACGTCAGTTTGCACGGCAGTCTTGAATCCTTTGATTGAGTGAGATGTAAATTCTGATATGTTAGTAGTTAACGATCTACATTTTTCAAGCTCATGTTAGGATTACGAAATAATTGAGCTACAAAAATGCTGCTTCCAGATAGGAAGGACATCGGACAGTGTACACAGCCTGGTATTCCATAAGGGCCAGGTGCATATGTTGGTTTGACGAATCCGAGCAAGCTAAGAACCAAATTTTCATCAAACACAGAGTCTAAAAAGCAGTTGGACGATTGCAAGTGATGATGATAAGGAGGATTTGCCTGATAAATCGAAGAGGAATAAGTTGTTGTAAAAAAATCGGCAAACATGTCGGCAACTGCCTGATTAGTGTCAGCTCTATTGTTTTCGAAAGTCAAGTAAGACGGGTGCACTGATGTCTTACGTTTTACCACTAACCATAGAACACATAGATGGGACAAACTCATGATTTTTGATTGCAAACGCTAGCCTAGTCATGGAACCCCAGAGAACTTTGGGAAAACCCGAACGCTCGTACTCTCAATGAGAGCGTAAAGTGGGGAGAGGGCCAAGCAGCTACGAAAAAATTTCAGTCTAGCACAGACTACAGAACGACGAAGGCAGGCCTATGTCGCTTGTGATTTCGTTCTGTCTATGTATGTGTACACTCGTCTGTACATGCTCAGGCTTCGTAGTGTGTGTGTGACGTGAAGTTGTACAACATTGCATTTCAATAGCTCGCTCGACCAAAATTTTTAATTTTCGACAAAACAGCGACAATGCGAATAAGAAATGCCCCTGTGGAAAGAATATCAAGAAATATTGCCATCTTCTTCGTATGTATCCCGGCGGCTGTGCCGATAGAGTGTTCGCTTGGCGATCTGAATGTCGCTGGTTCGATTCCCACTTCGGAACCGACCAACATGGTTTTTTTTCTATTTTTTAATAAATAAATAAATAAAAAATAAATAAATAATAAATGAAGAAAAAGAAAAATAAACAAAAAATAAAGAAACAAAAATCCACAATAGAAAAAAAAAAAATTATATAAATAATATAAATTATTATTATTATATAAAAATTTTGGTCGAGCGAGCTATTGAAATGCGATGTTGTACAACTTCACGTCACACACACACTACGAAGCCTGAGCATGTACAGACGAGTGTACACATACATAGACAGAACGAAATCACAAGCGACATAGGCCTGCCTTCGTCGTTCTGTAGTCTGTGCTAGACTGAAATTTTTCGTAGCTGCTTGGCCCTCTCCCCACTTTACGCTCTCATTGAGAGTACGAGCGTTCGGGTTTTCCCGAAGTTCTCTGGGGTTCCATGGCCAGGCTAGCGTTTGCAATCAAAAAATCATGAGTTTGTCCCATCTATGTGTTCTATGGTTAGTGGTTTTACATTAACAAAGTTATAAAATTGATTAGGATCTGGGCTTAGGGACTCTGGAGACTGAGAATTATACCCCAGACAGAGCTACCTGACCGAGCAGGGACGTTGATGAGTATTATGAAGGAAAAGTTAAAATATATAAATATATTATTTATATATATATATATAAATTATATTAAAGTGTTTTAATATTCCTTTTTAATTATTTGTTTGCAAGCGTATTTTGGTTTCTAAATAAACGGATTGCGACTTATTTTTAAGATTAGTTTTTATATTTTTTATGAGCGATGCGTCTTGTATGGGGCAGAGACCGGAAAGAAAACCAGAGGGCCGGGGCTAACTTCGAACGCGTCAAAGTTTGTATACCCTTGCAACTATTATGGTAACTCTTTTCTTACCTATAGCCATTAAAGTAGAAAAACGTTCAAGCTAAAAAGGTAATATTGCGAAAGAACGGCCTACAATCTTAGTATAGGAAATAACGAAGATATTGATCTGAGTCACTGTTTTGCACTGATCGTTCCTATGGGAGCTATATGATATAGTTACCCGATCTTTATCAAATTCGGCACAGTCATTAACAGATACATTAAACTAACAAATGTTTAATTTGAAAGCAATCGCGTCAAAAGTAACGAAGTTATTGACAAAAGTCACTGTTTCGAAAGATCGTTCCTATGGGAGCTATATGATATAGTCACCCGATCTGGATCAAATTTGGCACAGTCGTTTATATGTGTAATTCACTCACCAATATTTCATGACAATAGCTCAGAAAATAACGAAGTTATTAAGAAAGGTCACTGTTCGTGACTTTGCCATTTGTATGGGAGCTATATAATATAGTGATCCGATCCGGCTGAATCCGAGATATACAACGCCTGCAGTATATACAAGCCTACATGCAAAATTTCAGCTCTGTAGCTCCAACGGTCTAGGAGGAGTTTGCGTTGATCCAGACGGACGGACGGACATGGCTATTTGAACTCGTCTCGTCGTGCTGATCAAGAATATATATACTTTATATGGTCTGAAATGCTTCCTTCTATGCGTTGCACACTTCTGACCAAAATTAATATACCCTTTTTGCAAGGGTATAAAAAGACGTTGCTTCCGCTATTGCCTCCTGCCCATGTTATATATTAAAGTCCACACAGGAGTAAAACTTTCTACATATACGTATATATTCGCGGTTAGGTATTTAATGGTCCATTACCGGCGTCGTTGTGTCACGCGTTTTTCTTTAGTTTGATTCGTGGCGTGTGTGTGCGAGCTATGAGCATTCTCTTGCCATCTCCCTCTCACTCCTAGTGCACTTACATGTTCGTGGGTATTGGCCCTCACATGTGTGATGCCGGATCGGATCGTGTGTGTATGACAGAGCCCGGCACTCATATCCCCTCGTATGCGTGTAACCGAACGGCTGCCGAAGTCCTCACACAAAATTATCATGAGCAAGAGGGTGGGTTTTAGTTCCCCTCAGCATTTCGACGCAAGCAGATCTATGTCGCTTTGTTGAGAGAACACACATGAAAAAATTGATCGCTGCTTTGTTTTCTCTATCTTTTTCTTGCATAAGATTATTTGCTGCACTCGTTTTCTTGATTTGAGGCAGAGTTTGATGTAAAGCAACATACGCACACAAGCAAGTGCACACATACAACCAAACTTTTTTAGCGCTCTCTTTGTGCCGGGCCCTGGTGTATGAGCGTCGCTGACTCTCCTGTATGTGTGCGCTCACGATACGAATTGTAGAGATTAGCCTGAAAATGTGAGTTTGTGACGCTTACACATTTCCTCCAAGGCAACAAATTTCGGATTCGCTTGTGACGTACATATGTGTGAAGAGGAGATTCATAGACATTGGACACATTCGTGTGGATATACGTATGGAAGGGTATGCATGGGAATATCGCCTAGATAAAACACACCAATGAGGAAACAAAAAACCTTCGTTTTTTTAGGCAGAGTCGTATGATTATCCTTTATGGTTATTCTTTTTAATGATGAGTACAATGAAATGAGAGCAACAAATTAAAAAAAAAAAAATATATATATATACATATAACTTGTTTTCCACCGATCGTTCCTATGGGAGCTATATGATATAGTAACCCGATATTTATCAAATTCGGCACAGTCATTAACAGATATACTAAACTTACAAATATTTAATTTGAAAGCAATCGCGTCAAAAGTAACGAAGTTATTGAAGAAAGTCACTGTTTTCGACCGATCGTTCCTATGGGAGGTATATGATATAGTCACCCGATCTTGATCAAATTTGGCATAGTCGTTTATATGTGTAATTAACTCACCAATATTAAATTTCACGACAATAGCTCAAAAAATAACGAGTTATTGAGAAAAGTCACTGTTCGTGACTTTGCGGTTTGTATGGGAGCTATATGATATAGTAATCCGATCCGGCTGAATCCGAGATATACAACGCCTGCAGTATCTACAAGCCGCCTACATGCAAAATTTCAACTCTGTAGCTCTAACGGTCTAGGAGGAGTTTGCGTTGATCCAGACGGACGGACATATATGAACTCGTCTCGTCATGATGATCAAGAATATATAATTAAATATTCGATTTTCTCGATAAGGAAAAAAAGATATTTTTCGTGAGTTAAGTAACGTACTTTATTATTTGAAAGAAAACTTAGAACTGAGTACAAAAATGTCTTATGGTTATATTTATAGCTAAATTTTGGGAGCCCTTTGGTGGCGTGGTTGATATTTCGACGATTGATTGGTCCGATTTTAAGTGCTGAGTTAGCGTTCTCACGCCTTTGGTTGTTAGGGGGACAATTATTATTTCAAGTGTTCAATTGTTTATGTTAGTTTTTATGGATTAGCGTTCATACGCTTTGGTTTTGAGGGGGACAATTATTACTTCAAGTGTTCGATTGTTTATGTTAATTTTTATGGATTAGCGTTCATACGCATTGGTTTTGAGGGGGACAATTGTTTACGTTATGATTTTTAGGGGCCGAAATATTTATATGTTATTGGGTATTGGAGTCGGATATATGACTCCCCCATCCTAAAGAAAATAGCCTGTCCTCAGGCGGATACATTGGGATATAGCGAGGGATTTTTCTCAGCTGTAAATATTGGAGTATCAATTTTGTTTATAATTTGGGACTCGATTTTTTCAACAATTGGGGTTTCGATTATGTTTGTGGGACCACGATTGTTATTTGATCGGAAATGCTTAATAATTAATTTTTGTGGCATTGCCTTAAACTTATAGATTAAGTATGTAATCAAACTTATTATAGTAAGTATAAAAGTGGTTAATGTAATAGTTTGAAATGCAGTATAATATTTCGTATGTTCGTTAATTATCTCTTTTGTTTGGATAAAGGAAATAGGTTCTAGCCTGGTGATATTGTTTGTTACATAAATGCTTTGGCTATAGTCAAGTAATGAATTTATTATTGATATTTCGTTTAGTTGTAAGGCACAATCGTAAATTTTTATTATGTTATTGCCTTCTATTATTAATTCGTTGTTTACGCAATTTTGATTAAGTTTAGTTTTTGGTAGATTCCATGTTACAATTATGTTTGGTTCAATGTAATTAGTTTGAAAATTCTTATATGTCTTAGTGTATTTACAAGTGGTTGGGATTTGATTTAAAATGCCTATTATACATTCGTTAGTTTCTATTTGTTTTGTGTTTTTATTGAACAAAGTGTTGTTATTAAAATAGTATTTATCGTATGAATTTTCTGTCAAAATATTTTTACTCTCGTCTGGATAAGGAAGTATCTCAAAGATAGGGGTTTTTATTACTTCTTGAGGAATGTTTGAAATGATAAATATCTCGTTTGAACTTGGTTTAAGCCAGGTGGAAGTTTTTGTATTCAATAGTTTTTCCGAATTAACATGACTTAAGTGATTATGTTTTAAAAGTTTCGGGTTGAAAATTCCTAATCTAGTGAGCTGCATGCCCATTTCTATGTCTTCAATGTATTCTGTGAAATGCTCAAAATTAAAGATTAGGACTTCTAATCTTACTTCTTTTCTTTTTCTTCCCTGAGGCTGTTTATTACTTCTAAACCTTTATTAACAGTGTCTATTACGTAATTTAGTTCGTTTGCTTGTACGCTATTGCTTTCAAGATTATTTATTTTTTCTTCTAATTCATCTTTATCTTCCTGATCAAGAGTACCAAAAAGATATTTGTATATTGAACCAATTCCGTTAATTAGTCCTCGTTTGTTACGTTTTACAATGTGTATTCCATTAATTTCCCTACTTAGTTTTTCTGTTAAGTATTGAATATGGATTAGGTTTTTAAATTCTTGTGCTTGTTGCATTAAATTATTATATGTAATGTCTATTAGAGTTAAATTCACTTTTAAATAATGATATTCAAAGTTTGTCGGTAAATCCATGGTTCCTGTTTTAAATATTAAGTAACCGTTTGGTGCTTTTACTGGGTTTATGTCAATGGATTGACTGCATGTTGATTTTAATGTTAAGAATAGCATGATGTATAAAAAAGTCATCTTGAGTTGTTGACCTGTAATTAATTAATTGTCGTATTTGCTTTTATTAACTTTCTTTTTCTTCTTGAATTTTGATTTGTAGTGTGTAACTTTTTGTCCTCTATTTCTTTCTTCAAAATGTTTCTCGTCTAACTGATTTATTTCTCCTGTCTTTTTGAATGGATTTGTCGTTTTTGACTTTACTAGTGGTGCTTGTTTAAATCTAGTGTCGATTTCGAAGTCGTGTCTATCTTCGTTTAAATTGTTTATTTGATGTATTTTTCTTGTTTGGGTATTATAGTCGGGGGATCCTGCATAGATAAAAATGTCCGCTGGTGTTCGGTTAGTTGTTTTATGTCTCGTCTTATGGTTGTATACGTAGAGAATTTTTTTCAAATTTAAGTAATTTATCTTCGATGTCATTTTCACTATTTATAATTCTGAGTTTTTCATTTACTGTTTTATGGAATCTTTCTACATCTGAGATGCCGTTTTTACTTGATGTGATTTCTAACTTTACATTTTCTTCTTGTAGCCAATTTTTTAGTGCTATACACAGAAATGCTGAATCTTTGTCTGATTTTATTTCTATCGGTTTGCCCATTTCAGTGAATACTTTCATAATTGCTCTCTTGGTTTCTAACCAATCTCTAGACTTTACTTCTACAAGTGTTGCAAATTTCGAGTAAATGTCAATGCATGAGAGGAATTGTAAATTGTCGATCATGTAAAAGTCCATGACGTATTTTTCTCTGATATTAAAAAGTTCTGGTGTTATTTCAAAAGTTAGTTTTGTATTTCTATTTTCTGTCTTTGCGATATTGCATACTGAGCATTCATTAATAATGTTTTGAATTAGGTTTTGAAAATCGGGAAAATAATATTTTTCTTTAAACAAATTAATCGTTTTTTCGATTCCTGGATGTAATAATTCTTTATGTTGTTTTAGGATTATTTCTTTAAATTGTGCAAACGTTTGAAGGTCCTCTAACTTAATGCTAGATTTCGAGGTTTTTGTATTTGCGTTTGGTTGTATTATTTCGATAAAAGCTTGTTGGAATATGGGAAAATCTTGTTCATTATGAAAATATAGTACAGTGTTCTTACTGCAAAGATATCTTATGATTATATCCCTTGCGTAAGCATTGGTCATTTCTTTGTATGTTATTTTTATGTTCGTTTTGTAAAAGTAAGTTGTTGTTTCTGCTTTGTCTTCTGAACCTCTAATGAATTCTATTTGTCTGTTGTAATAATTAATGGGTCTTTCTACTATTGGAATGTAGTTTTCATTATCCTCGTGAGCACTATGTATTGTAGCTGCTGTGCTTTCTGTTGATCCTAAAAAGTTTTCATCTATTTTAACTCTGGAAAGGGCATCTGCTACATGATTTTCTTTGCCAGGTAAATATTTAATTTTGTAATCAAACTCATTTAGTCTTACTTTCCATCTTTGAAGTTTCATATTTGGTTCTTTTATATTGTTGAGCCATACTAAAGGCTTATGGTCGCTTAGAATCTCGAACTTTCTACCGAAAAGGTATGGCCTAAAATATTTAGTTGCCCATACAATAGATAGTAATTCCTTTTCTATGGCTGAATAATTTAGTTCGTGTTCGTTAAGTGTTCTACTACCATAAGAAATAGGTCTATGGTCCTGTGAAAGGAACGCACCTAAAGCTATGTTGCTGGCATCTGTGGTTAGGAAAAATGGTTTTTTGAAATCGGGATATGCAAGTATAGGATCATTCATAAGGAGATATTTTAATTTTTCAAAGGATGAAATATAATTTGGGTCGTTTATATTTATTTTAGCTCCTTTCTTTAATCCTAGAGTTAAAGGTTTTGCAATATGTGCAAAGTTGGGTATAAATTTCCTGAAGAATCCGCATAATCCTAAGAATGATTTAATTTCTTTTGGAGTTTTGGGTATCGGAAAATTTTGAATTGCTTTGACTTTATCTGGGTTAGGTTTTATACCTTCTGTTGTTATTATATGACCAAGGAATGCAGTTTCCTTTTTCATAAATTCGCATTTGTCAAGTTGGAGTTTAAGATTAGCTTCCCTTAGTTTGTTAAATACCTTTCTGAGTGATAGTATGTGTTCCTCCAATGAAGTGGAGTACACAATGATGTCATCCAGATAAACAAGGCAATCCTTATAAATAAGGTCTTCCAAAAGATTATTCATGCATCTTTGGAATGTTGCCGGGGCATTTTTAAGACCAAATGGCATACGTGTGTATTCGTAATGGCCATGTTTAGTTGAGAAAGCTGTTTTTGCAATAGATTCAGGATCCATTTGAATTTGATGAAATCCCTTAGCTAAATCAATGGTGGTAAAGTATTGGCATTTTCCTAGTTTGTCGAGAATTTCGTCCATGACTGGAATTGGAAATTTGTCGTCTATTGTGACTTCATTTAGATTTCGATAGTCAATGACTAATCTGAATTTTTGTTTCTTGGAAGCATCTCCCTTTTTTGGGACGATCCAAATGGGTGAACAGTAGGGGGAATTCGATTTACGAATGATACCCTGTTCAATCATTTCATTTATTTGTTTGTTGACTTCCATATCAAATGTTTGGGGATATTTGTATGGTCGTTTATAGATTGGGTCCTCATGTTTTGTATGAATAGAGTGCTTTATTGTACTCGTGAAAGTCAAATTTTCACCTTCGCGATACTGAATGTCACTGAATTCGTACAAGACCTTTTTTAATTTTTGAGTTTCTTCGTTGTTTAAATGGTCGAGTCTATACTCATTACTTTCTATTATTTCGTTTTCAATCGCAAAATTTGTTTCCGGGTCCCTTTCTGTGGGTGGGTCCAAAACTTCTATGTTTTGTTCTTCTTCTATTTCTTCAACATCTCTAAAGTAAAATGTATAGTTTCCTAATTTTGCGTATTCTTCTTCATAATTTATTTGTGCTTTGCAGGCTTTTAGGAAAGTTCTGCCTATCAACATGTCGTATTTATTTGAAAATTTATGGATATAAAATTTTTGTTCTGTCGGACAAAGTTTGCTGGGTGCAAGGAAAATAATTTCTTTTAATTCTACTGCTCCTTCAATCATGTGAATTTTGGAATCTCCTAAATAGGTTTTGAAATTAAAAAAGTTTTCGGACATTATATTGATTGAAGAGCCTGAATCGACTACACATCTCAAAGGTTTATTGTTCATCATTATTCTGATGAAGGACTTGTCTCTATCTCTTCTTCCGATTGATCCGAGGCATTCTGATGAAAATTTTCGGATGTATCCATTTTGCTAATTCCACTATTACTTTCTCTTTGCCTTTTTGTAGGCTGGTTTGCTACATTATTCTTTGAATAGTTGTTTTGCTGTTGATTATTCATTGGATTTTGAGCCCTGTCAATATTTAATTTCTGTTGAAATTCTTGGAATAGTTTTTGGTTTGGTATTGTATCTGATTGCTTTGTTTGAGACGGAATTGTACTATTGGGTACAAAAGTTTTTCCACCTTTTTGATTCTGATTTTGGCTTTGATTTGACTTTCTTATTTCTGTTATACTATTTTCGTATAACCCTTCTCTTTGAGCTACTTGCTTCAATTTACTGACTGTGGTTATATCGTATCTAGCTAATGTCATGAATAGTCTATCGGGTAATTTTTTATTTATTACGTCTTTGATGGTGTTATTTAACGCGTTTGTATAGAGCGCGGTGTTATTCGCGTCGTTTTCTAGACTTAATTTGTTTGTTATAATGTAAGACTTATCTTCTAATTCGGTGACGAACTTACGAAGATTTCCTGCGTAGCTGGTGTTGTAGAGGCGTCGCAAAAGTTCCTCACAGGGGGTCTGCGTTTTTAGTTCGTTGATAAGGAGTGTCCTTAGCTCCGGCCAGGTGTTAGATTGTCCAATTTGTGAGAGTCGTTGTGCTTCTCCGGTAAGCTGCATCTCAATAGCACTGAACAGTATGTTGTGCTGCCTTATATCGTTGGTTGGATATAGGTGCATAATAAAATCGATCCTCCTTATAAACGACGTCAGATTTTCTGGAGCTCCATCGTAATTTGCCACCTGTCTTAATGAAGACAGTGCTTGGTTGAGGTGGGCTTCTGTGAGTTCTACAGCCATTTTATATCTTTTAAATTTTTTGATTTTTCTGGATTTTAGTGATGGTTTGTTTTGGTTTTTTTTTTTTTTTTTTGTTGTTTTAGTGATGGTTTGTTTTGGGTTTTTTTTTTTTTCTGGGTTTTAGTGATGTGTTGTTTTGTTTTTTTTTTTTTTTTTTTTGGGTTTTAGTGATGTGTTGTTTTGTTGATCTTCTGGGTTTTTGTGGTGTTTTGTTTTGTTAATTTTCTGGGTTTTGGTTATGTTTTATTTTGGATTTTGGTTTTTTGTTCGCACACAAGTTGGCGGTTTTTGTTCCTCAATTGGATTTAATAGTTGTAACACACAGTTAATATTTTCGCGCACAGTTGGCGTAAATATTTTTCTCTTTGGTTGCAACGCACAGTTGATACTTCCGCGCACAGTTGGCAGAAAATATTTTTCACTGTTGAGCACTACCCGTAAATTCTTGATGTCGGATCGGAAATTTATTTTGTAGTGATTATTCACTAATTCTATGTAACGCACAGATAACAGTTCTACACGTCGCACGGATAGAATAACAGTTCACTACAATAGTTATTCACCAGTTCTATGTAACACACGGATAACGATTCTATATGTAACACGGATAGAATAACTTTTTTTTTCCAATCCTACCGACTGCGCCAATTAAATATTCGATTTTCTCGATAAGGAAAAAAAAGATATTTTTCGTGAGTTAAGTAACGTACTTTATTATTTGAAAGAAAACTTAGAACTGAGTACAAAAATGTCTTATGGTTATATTTATAGCTAAATTTTGGGAGCCCTTTGGTGGCGTGGTTGATATTTCGACGATTTGATTGGTCCGATTTTAAGTGCTGAGTTAGCGTTCTCACGCCTTTGGTTGTTAGGGGGACAATTATTATTTCAAGTGTTCAATTGTTTATGTTAGTTTTTATGGATTAGCGTTCATACGCTTTGGTTTTGAGGGGGACAATTATTACTTCAAGTGTTCGATTGTTTATGTTAATTTTTATGGATTAGCGTTCATACGCATTGGTTTTGAGGGGGACAATTGTTTACGTTATGATTTTTAGGGGCCGAAATATTTATATGTTATTGGGTATTGGAGTCGGATATATGACTATATATACTTTATATGGTCGGAGATGCTTCCTTCTATGCGTTGCACACTTCTGACTAAAATTAATATACCCTTTTTGCAAGGGTATAAAAAAAAAATTAAAATATATATATATAACACGCGCAAAGCCAGGCCATGCTAAGTAAGCATATCGGCAGTCTCCGGTAGGGTTTCTTCAGAGTTATTAGCAGGGTCATCCACAGAGTTTTCGACAGGATTAATTATATCATCAACGGCATATTTCGGAGAGAATTATTAATTTAGTCAGCTACTGAGTTACCGACAGAGCTAGCGATAGAGTCATCAACGGAGCCATCGAAAGATTCGCATATGGAAATTAATTTTATTAAAAAAAAAATTTTTACAAGAGAGAAGAAAAAGAGCAAGAGTCACCAGAAGCAGATAGAGCGAGTCAAGGTGCCTCTCTCAGAGAGTCAATAGTGGGACAATACCCTACCGCACTTCGAGTTGAACGGGACCTGGGTATGGGTAACCTAAAATTCAACCACTCTAACATAATTCAGGGTGAGCGTGTGAATAGCACGAGGGGCCATTTAAGTTAAACAAATGCACTGAAAGGGGCAGTCAGTGTTTGGAACTCGGCAAGATAACATTCAAATTGTTAAAATTTGGAAGGATAACAATTTGACAAAGCTCATCACCAGGACTATATATCGATACGAGGATTTACACCGGAAGGATCAACAAGGACCTAGGACAAGGACATTCACCGCGAAGGTGAACTAAGCTTCAAGGATATCTCAACACCCAATGAGATTAATCGAGGAAGATTTAATCGCTTCTCCAATAACCATATTCTACATTCACGCATTATCCCAATTCCAATCAATAAATGGGATCTAATTCTATCACCAGGTAACATCTTTCTTATATATTCGAACTATTTCTCAAACTATTTAAACCAAAAACCACCTTGGAATTTCCACTCGCGTGGATAACTCTCATTTACGCGACACCGTTACTTACTTTTCTTTGAACAAACATACATATATTTTTATATTTCCTGACCCCACCCCTGCAGAATTTAATAAAAAAAAAATCAAAGAATAACAATATTAGATTGCTCTAATAGCAATAAATACTAAGTTGCAACAACAAAGTACGTAATTTTTACAAAAGCCATGTCCACCAATTCGGGCCCAAGCTCTCTCGATCCCCACCAGCAACAGCTACAAGAACTAATTGTACAACAACAACGTGAGCGTCGACTCTCGTCCAACGCAACGACGCGTACTTTTCGGTGGTGTCGCCGATCCCACCGAATGCTAATGTAAGCAATAACACCGAAAGTGCCAGCCACTCAGCAATTAACAGCAACTTACCGTGGAGAGAGCAGTGTGCTTCTCCATCAATATCGATAACTGGGTCACCGATTGCACCAACCAGCACCGTCAGCTCGTTGACAGCAACCAGCACCGTCAGCTCGTTGACAGCAACTACTGCAACGTCTGCCGAAGTATTGACCTGCCTCAAGCCGTCAACGACAAGTCGCCCAGAGTCAGCCACAATAGTAAACCCAACGATTTCTGTCCAAACTGGAATGGACAGATATATTAAAATAACTAAGCGGAAGCTAAGCCCGCAAAAGAAAAAAAGTGGCAATACGCCGAAAATAACCAAACCAAATGAACGAGTAGCACCCCTTAGCGGGAATCGTTTTAAAATTCTTGCCGATCAGCAAGACGATCAAGCCGGCGCTGTAGATAAAGTTAAATCGGCTAGACCACCCCCTTTATACATCCGTGGAGCCAACTGCAGCGCCCTGATTTCGAAGCTAGTAGAAACAGTAGGGGCATATAACTTTGTTGTAACCCCTTTTAATAGGGGTAACATTAAAGAAATTAAATGTCGCAAACCCCCAGCTGGACCAAAAATTATCTTCAACGCCTCCAAAGCTACACCAGAGGTTTTCTTCGCCAAGGCTGTTAGATCATCCAACATGACTGCTACAACCAGTCCTAGTGTATCCTTCGCTAGTGTGCTCCGAACTGGACAGACGGAGCCCGCGAAAGAGACCCCTTCACTCCGCCATCTACAGAATCCGCAACCTAGCGCACCAGAGCTTGGCCAGCAAACTCCAAGTGGTCTAGAGGCCCTATTGACCTCACTCAATCAAAACATGACCACTTTTATGACGTTCATGCAAAACTGTATGCACGAACTGATGCGGAATCAAAACCTGCTTATCCAGAAGCTTATCGAGAATAAATAATGGCTTCCCTACGTCTATGTCTTTGGAATGCTAAGGGCATCTCCAAGCACAAAAATGAACTGCAACTATTCCTAGACTCAAGTGAAATCGACGTTTTGCTGATTTCGGAAACATATTTAACATCAAAAAATAATTTTCAAATACCAAAATATACCTTCTACGCAACAAACCATCCAGACGGAAAAGCTCATGGCGGGACCGGTATCCTAATCAAAAACCGTATAAAACACTCTTTCCTCAACAGATTTGAAACACAGCACCTACAAGCAACTGCTATAACCGTCCAAACCAGCTGCGGCAACACTACATTGGTTGCCCTGTACTGCCCACCACGCCTCTCAATCTCTGAAAAGGAATTTAACGATTTCTTTAACACACTCGGAGATCGCTTCATTGCAGCAGGGGACTATAACGCCAAACATACGCACTGGGGATCTCGCCTGGTAAATCCTAAAGGCAAGCAGTTGTACAACACAATAGTCAACCCTCTCAATAAGATGGATTGCGTCTCAACGGGTAGGCCTACTTATTGGCCCACAGATCCACAGAAAGTGCCTGACTTGATTGATTTCGCAGTAACCAAGAGGATTCCACGTAATCGGATCACTGCGGAAACACTGCTAGATTTAACTTCCGATCACTCTCCAGTGCTATTCACATTATTAACAAGACCTCAAGTACTTGATCGCCCATATAGGCTTACAAACAACAAAACAAATTGGCTTAAATTTAAAATGTACATGAGTGCCCACATTGACTGTTCGCCGAAACTAGATGCTGCAGAGGACATTGATATGTGCGTCTCTGCACTTAAGTCGATGATGGGAGCTGCAGCAAGAGTATCTACTCCACATGCCTCTTCTTACACCAAACCTGTTGACAGGCCTACGAACCGGCGGATAGAACAATTAGTAACGGAAAAACGACGTCTAAGAAGAGAATGGCAGATTACTCGATCACCAGCAGCAAAACTTCGCCCAAGGCAAGCTAATCGCAACCTCTCCAAGGCCTTAAGACAAGAGGAAAGCTGGGCTCAAAGGAAATACATAGAAAAGCTCAGTCCAACCAGCACTAAACATCTTTTGTGGAAAGCCCACCCAACTTTAAGCACTCCTACAGAGACAATTTCACCGATAAGACGAAGAGAGGGCATCCGTATTTGCCACACATCTTAAAATGGTTTTCCAGCCAAATCCAACATCAAACTCATCTGTACTTCCCCTTCGAACACATTAACGGATAGTGAGTACTCGGAACTCCAATCGGACGAGATCACTGCAGTTATTAAAAACCACATAAAGCCGAAAAAAGCCCCTGGCCATGACCTAATCACACCGAAAATGATCCTAGAACTCCCTATCATTGCAATACAATATATCTGCAAACTGTTCAACGCTATAATAAAAATTGGCTACTTCCCAAGAACATGGAAAAAGTGCACTATCATCATGATTCCTAAAGTGGGAAAGGACAAAACCCAGCCATCATCCTATAGGCCAATTAGTTTGCTGCCATGTCTTTCGAAGCTTTTTGAAAAGGTCCTGCAGATCCGCCTAAACTCATTTCTGGCATCGGAGAACACAATCCCTTCACACCAGTTTGGCTTCCGCGAAAAACATGGTACAATTGAACAAGTCAATCGCATAACATCCGAAATACGAACAGCATTCGAACTAAAAGAATACTGTGCGGCTGTCTTTCTCGACGTTGCCCAGGCTTTCGATAGAGTTTGGCTGGAGGGTCTGATGTTCAAAATCCGGCAAAAACTGCCACAGTACACACACAAACTCATGGAATCTTACCTTTACAATAAGAAATTCGCTGTAAGGTGTAATGGCTCCGTCTCCGCTGATTTTGAAATCAAAGCTGGTGTACCGCAAGGCAGTGTACTCGGCCCATTGCTCTACCTGCTGTACACTGCAGACTTACCAACGAGTTTAGGACTTACAACGTCCACTTTTGCCGATGACACGGCAATCCTTAGCAGATCCAAATGTCCAATACAAGCCTCTGCAAAACTAGAGGATCACCTTAAGGTGGTAGAGGAATGGCTATCAACCTGGCGTATCCGGGTCAACGAGCAGAAATGCAAACATGTTAAATTTACGCTTAACAGAAGAAACTGTCCAGCTCTAATGCTAAACAACGTACCAGTTCCTCAAGCCGTGGATGTCACTTACCTTGGCATCCACCTAGACAGAAGACTAACTTGGCGCAAGCACATCGAAGCAAAAAAGTCACAGCTTAAACTGAAAGCGAGTAGCCTACATTGGATCATCAATGCTCGGTCCCCTCTACGTCTGGAGTATAAAGTCCTCCTATACAACTCCGTACTGAAACCCATCTGGACTTACGGAGCCGTACTATGGGGAAATGCAAGTACCAGCAATGTCGATATTATACAAAGAGCGCAGTCGAAGATTTTAAGATCAATCACGGGGGCCCCGTGGTATATACGAAACGACAACATTCAAAATGATCTAAATATACCTAGCGTAAAATCTGAAATAGATACTTACCTTGGCATCCACCTAGACAGAAGACTAACTTGGCGCAAGAACATCGAAGCAAAAAAGTCATAGCTTAAACTGAAAGCGAATAGCCTACATTGGATCATCAATGCTCGGTCCCCTCTACGTCTGGAGTATAAAGTCCAACATTCAAAATGATCTAAATATACCTAGCGTAAAATCTGAAATAGGTACTCAACAACTAAAGTATTCTGCAACTGAATGCACACCCAAATGTTCATGCCAATTCCCTTACACGAACTAATAATAGAACTCGTCTTAAAAGAAATGACAGACCAACCCAATAACAAGTGATTAGGGCCGCCTGCAATAACCCCAGGATTTATCTTAAGTACTACTCTAAGAAAAATATCTCAAACTTGTTGTTAGGCTCTAATTTAAGAGTAGATTCAACAAATATATATTAAACGTTAAAAAAAAAAAAAAAAAAAAAAATTTTTCGAATTCACTTCGAATGCTCACACTTCGAGGCACAACTTTACCGGCTCACTAGTTGTACTAGTAGTACACTTCGGAACTTCTCTATGTTGTCACGTATTTCGAACCTATTGTTTTGTAATTCGATTAATAACTTCCAACATATCGTTTAGTCCTAAATCGTAGCTAGTTCTCATCTCAGTCCCATAATCATTTCGAAAAAGCATCGACTACTACGAATATGTGGTTATATCGTTTCTTAGTTAACTCCATCGGTCCGACATGGTCCACGTGAAAAGTTACCAAAGTCTCATCTCCTTTATCAATAACATTCAAGAAACCTTCCTTTCGACCCTGTTTCGACTCGCTCACGATACATTCCATACACGACCTCACCACTACCTCTGCTTTGCTCAACAGACCATGAATATACTACTCTCTTTCCACTAGATCAATCGTTTTTTTAACTCCAAAGTGCCCTTGTCGATGAGCAACCAATATTATCTCTTGCTCCATGCTAGTAGGTATTACAATAAGCTCCTTAAAGGGAGCTTTACACAATATTCCGTACTGCACGTAATAGTCGGCGAGGCTTCCTTTTCTAAAACTTTCAGAATCGTGCTGATCCATTCATCTTTTCTCTGTGCAAATTGTATTTTACTCTTCGAAGAATCTCCTGACAGTACGCAATATACAATACTTAATGCGTCGACATGTTTCTTCTTTACCCCTGATCTATGCTCAATTTCGAAATCAAAATCTTCGGATATTGTATTTTGTTAGTTTATTAGCTTATCGACAAATTATTAAGTACTTCACTTTATTTTTCGCATTCACTTCGAATGCACTGCTGTCACTTCGAGACACTTTACCGGCTCACTCTATTCCTCTGACTCTGCTCTTTGGACTGACTGAACTACTTCTTCCGCATGAGCGCTATGTGTATTGCTTGTGTTGTCGTGAACGTCATTATTGCTACTGCAATCGTTGGCGCTAGAACGAAAGAAGTTAACAGTGCCCTCTGGTTTAAAAACAACTTATTCCTCTACGATTTATCAAGCGAATACTCCTTATCCTTATCACTTGCAATGTATGAACATTGTATTGCAGAGCTGTCCATTTAATTCTTGGTTGAATGCATCATGCATTGATAGATTCGGCGCAATCATTCCTTGCATTTTAAACACTGTGTTTGAGAAAAATTCGGTTCTTAGCTTGTTCAGTTCCGTCCCAAGTTGCCGATGATTTGCCCTCATATACGATAGCCCAAGCAACAATGGAAAAATGTCACAAGGGACGAAATTCGGTTGGGTCATTTCAAGACCGTTGCAAGGGGTCCCCGTTAGTTCGTGTGCTGCGTTCACCACGAAGGTCGCTTTAAGCAGAGAGGATGTACTCGAAACTCTTCTTACAAGGTTTTGGGAGGTGGAGGATCTACCGGTCATAGCGGTTCATTCATTTTGCGAGGTAAATTTTCAGAAGACCACAAGGAGATATATTTCGGGGAGATATATTGTCTCACTTCCGTTTCGAGACCCAACCAACATTAACGCCTCTAGCAAATAGTTTACCCTGGTCCACTTTTAGTCTGACCTCACTACTCAGATTCTCAAGTGGCGTTTTTTCCGAGTAGTTTTCAATGCCGACATCACAAAAATGTACCGGCAAATTATGGTAGATCCAGTTCACACGCCATTTCAGAGAATCCTGTTCCGAAACAAAAAGGGTCAACTTGGTGATTACGAGACCGTCACGTTTGCCATTAATTATGCTCCGTTCTTACCCATCCGAGTACTTTAACAACTCGCAAATGATGTACAATTCAAATTTCCGTTGGCTAGCGATTGTATGCCGCTGATGTTATGGCAGGGGCTCACACTGAAGAAACTGCAATCGCAATGGTCAATCGTTACTGAACTTAAAGACGCTCTTGGTTCACTTGTTGAATGCTGATTTCCCCGATATCGAAGACGCCAGCACAGCAAAAACACTTGGAATCCGATGGAAAACGACCACGCATCAGGTTTACTTTGTCATCTTACCCCAAATGATCATCTTATACTAAGCGAGAAGTCCTCGGGCAGATAGCCAAGTTATTTGATTCCGCTGGTTGGCTGGCTCCCTTTGTGATTCAAAGCTTTGGCTACAAGAGCTACGGTGGGATGATCGCTTACCCAGTGAACTCCATCACAGGTGGCAGAGATTTTGCAAAGAGCTACTCTTTTCTTGATTAGATCCGAATTCCGCGGTGGGTTCTCCATGATCCAAATTCCGAAATTCAATTCCATAGTTTTTGCGACGCGTCACAGCGGGCTTATGGTACCGTAATTTACGTGCGCGCTAGCAATGGCCAAGGCATATCATGCTGCCTTCTTGCAGCTAAATCTAGAGTAGCCCCAGTCAAAACGGTTTCATTGCCACGCCTTGAGTTATGCGGAGCCACGCTCGTAGCTGAACTGGCAGCTACTAAGCTGAAGCTTTTCCACAACTTGCATTTGATAACGCTGAAGCATTTTATTGGTCAGATTCAATCGTCTTACTGTCGTGGTTAAAAAGGCCACCCCGCACATGGACAACGTTTTGTCGCCAATCGAGTAGCGCACCATGGAATCAAGTCCATGGACATGCTGACAGATCTCCCTAGTCGCGGCCTGTATGCGCAGGAACTTGTGCACAAGGATTTCTGGTGGCATGGCATACGTGGTCGGTTTTGGCAGTGTTGCAAACTTCCAAATGAGTAGTCCGGGTAAGTGACCTCTAGTGAGATCAATCAACTGCTCCAGGTGTTGATCCAAGTCACTACTGAATATTAGTGTCTACAGCAGAAGAAATCTCTCAAGTGTGATCCAAGTGTGCAACAAGCAGCGTCGCTCAGTTTCACCGAGCGTAACCGTATTCTGCTGCCAGTCGCAAGTCCATTGCGCCGGCTGCTGGTGCTTTTCACGCATCAGATCTCTCTGCATCTTAAGGTAACTTCGGACATAAGTACTGAAACGAGCATGCGCTCGGTTTGTATCGAAGTGAGGGTGTCCCCAGCAATTGCAGTCCGACAATTGTAAAATTTTCCAGCATAAAATCTTATCCCACTATAGCCATCAGAATCTGTCCTGGCATATCATCGCTACCGGATCCTGTGGACGCTGCAGTTAATAGTTTTAAACTCTGTCCTATAAGGCCACTTCCCACGAAAAGTATACTTTCGAGGAATTGTATTTGTTCATCATGTGCTTAACATTAAAGTTATCTCGTTCGCATAAATTTTGAAGCAGCAAACATAATAGACCAAGAACAACATTACAACAAATGTTATATTTTGAAGATGCTGCACATAATAGATACAGACAACTGCGCGCATTTATACAGGCATTTATTAGATACCAGTAATGGTTAGAAATTGCTCAAGCAATTGTTTTGATTCTAAAATTGTTCAGGAGTTAATAACACAAACATTGAAATGCCGTCAACTCAGATGTCTTATTCTTGAATCCCCCGTATAAGCAAATGTTTTTTTTTTGGATAAAAAGTGCAGAAGCAGAGCGTACGGCAGTCTCATGTAAATTAAGCTATCGCGGGCACGATGGCACACCTAATGCGTTTTACAAATTCACCTAAATTGTTAAAAAAAAAAAGAAAAATGGAAAAAAGGTCTGTAGATATAGAAATTGATAAATATTTAGCAATGACTGACAATGTGAGTCTAGTGATACCAAGTTTTCAAGAAATATTTTAAATATACCAGTAATTAATAAAGTACGACAAAAAATTCCGCTATAATTTTTTAAAATTAAAAGCCCCCGTGCCGTGTCATTACCGTGGCGTGCCTCGTATTTGCCCATAAAGCCTTAATAATCGCTAGCAACACCTCAAAGTAGCGCAACCAACGCAAATGTTAAATAATGATAAATGTGTGGTAATATTATGGCTGCGTTGGCTAACGGCTGCGCCCTTGCGAACCACCAAACTGCTCGAGTTGTATGATGCGGCCTTCGGATGATTCCACCGAGGCGGCTTTAAAGAACTTGCGATTTTGGGAGGAATGAGAATAGCCAGGGTGACTTCAATTCGGCTGATTTATTTTCTTAACCTAAAATATAGTATATTTGTCGGTGGGAAGGCACCTTCCGCATCGAACGATATGATTTTCAAGAGTAATTTATTAGTACAAAATTCAAAGTTCTGGAAATTTCCTGTAGAATAAGTAAGAAAGAAAAGAATTAAAGTAACGGAGCTCCAAGTTTGTCTATCTAAAGTAACATGCGTTGCTTCACTTGTAGACCAAACATTTTCCAACTTTAGATGATGGCGATGTTGAACATCAAATTCACGTCCGGAAGACTCCTGCGAAGAGAATAAACTTCTCCATCCAATTCTCCTGAATAAACAATGGGCAGAGTTTGGCCTTTGGTGATTTCATGAGCCCTTTTGAATGTCTTTAACGTCACCACTTTCACTGACCTAGAGGCCATTGATGAGGAGGGAATCGTGCTAAGTATTCAGAATTCCCACTATAGCCATCAGAATCTGTCCTGGCATTTAATTTCTACTGAGGCACCACGCATGGGAGGGTTGTGGTAGACTGGAGATAATAGTTTTAAAACTCTATTCAATAAGGCCTGTAGAGTTAAACGATCAACGACTTTAAATATTAGATTGGACGGTCTTTTACAATGCGAAGACCGTGGGGTGCAACCGTATATCGGACGGCTCGATCGCGTGGACAAATTATAAATAAAACGGACAAACAATTAAAATATGATTAACTACAGCTAATTAGGAGCTAAGTGTGCTAAAATAGAGGTTTTCACATGAGAAAGAGAGGCTTCTGATCTCAATACGGGATATAAAAGATTGTAATCAGAACATAGGACTCGAAAAGGTTCATGCAAAGAAATACTGAAATATAAATACAGTGTTTAAAGGATAGAGGAATAAAATTTCTAGTAGGTCTACAGGGTTTCAGATAAGTTTAACTAGTTCAATGGCTCAGGAAAGTCACCTACTAAAAGTTTGTGAATAAAGATAGCACCAAGCATTACTCTACGATTAATTAAACAAAGAAGATTGATTAAAAGAAGCTTACTGGAGTATGATGGCAAATTGACGTTGCGATCCCAATATCGACCGTGAAGAGCAAAAGCAGAACTTGCTTTTGAAAAGATTCAATTTTACTTCTGTGCGTCTCATATTGAGGTGACCAAATGCAAGATCCGTTCCATAAGATAGGACGGATTAATGAAGTATACAGAATTTAAGTTGTGTACTTATCGTCAAACCCAAGAACATCCATAGCTTTACTAACTGGAGCTTTACTAACTGTAGAAGAAATTTGAGGATTAAACGTTAATTTATGGTCCATAAAAACACCTAAATCATTGACAATATCTAACCGCTCTAAGGCAGTGTCGTTAAGAAAATAAGTTTCTAAGTATGGAGTGCATCTATATAAAGACATAACTTTACATTAGAGCCGTTGAGGTTTAATAGGTTGGTTTCACACCAACTCTGAAGATTATTAAGATCCGATTGAAGTAGGCAAGAAGACGATATGTCTTTAAAACTGAGGTAAAGCTTGACATCATCCGCGTACGAGAACCCGAGAATGTGACACTTCCAATGGAAGATCATTTATAATGAAGTAAGTAAGTCGTCTCGCCGACTTGGGTATACCATACACCAGGTGAAACAAATATTTAAAATTTCGAAAACCAAATGTATGTCTATTAAATTGTTTTAACATGCCTCATGCCATATGCTATCTCGCTCACTCTACAAACACACGAGCACTCTAGCGCCGCCACTAGCCAACGGCCAATTCTGCCCTTATGGATCGCGTAGCAAAATACGTTCATACGTATATTTTGCATGTTTCTAGTCCGATTTCAATCAAATTTGGTAGTATGATAGAAATAGATAAGATTTATTAGTCTGCCAAATTTTTAATCGCGATGGTTAAAAAATTGCAAGAGCCAATCGGTTTTTCTAAATTATGGAGGCGGAAGTGGGCGTGGCAACATATTAAAATATAATATTAAAATAATATATGTATTCTGCGCGCATACTAAGCCAATATACATACCAAATTGGGTGATTTTAGCTTTGTTAGTTTTCGAGAAAACCTGTTTTCTTTAATTTCCGGGGCGGAAATGGGCGTGGCAAAATTTTTAAATAGTCAATATCTGCGCGTCTATTCAGCTAGCTTACATCTGCCATACTTTTTAAGAAAAATAGTTTATGTAAATTCCGTGGGCGGAAGGGGCGTGGCAAAAATTTGAAACAAACTCGATAAGCGTACATACTACACGAGACTGCATACCAAATTTGGTGGCTCTAGCTCTTATAGTCTCCGAGATCTAGGTGTTCATACGGACGGACGGACGGACGGACGGACGGACAGACGGACATGGCTAGATCGACTCGGTTTTTGATCCTGATCAAGAATATATATACTTTGTGGGGTCGGAGATGCTTCCTTCTGCCTGTTACATACATTTTGGCGACTTTAATATACCATTTCACCCTATGGGTGTATGGTATAAAAAGTGTGAATAGCAATGGACCCAAATGACTACCCTGAGGTACTCCAGAGGTCACTTGGATGGACCTTTTGGCTGGGGAAACCAAGTGCGTCCAACTCATGTAATAGCAGAGTATGATTAACAGAGTCAAAGGCCTTGCTGAAATCAGTATAAATGACGTCAGTTTGCACGGCAGTCTTGAATCCTTTGATTGAGTGAGATGTAAATTCTGATATGTTAGTAGTTAACGATCTACATTTTTCAAGCTCATGTTAGGATTACGAAATAATTGAGCTACAAAAATGCTGCTTCCAGATAGGAAGGACATCGGACAGTGTACACAGCCGGGTATTCCATAAGGGCCAGGTGCATATGTTGGTTTGACGAATCCGAGCAAGCTAAGAACCAAATTTTCATCAAACACAGAGTCTAAAAAGCAGTTGGACGATTGCAAGTGATGATGATAAGGAGGATTTGCCTGATAAATCGAAGAGGAATAAGTTGTTGTAAAAAAATCGGCAAACATGTCGGCAACTGCCTGATTAGTGTCAGCTCTATTGTTTTCGAAAGTCAAGTAAGACGGGTGCACTGATGTCTTACGTTTTACCACTAACCATAGAACACATAGATGGGACAAACTCATGATTTTTGATTGCAAACGCTAGCCTAGTCATGGAACCCCAGAGAACTTTGGGAAAACCCGAACGCTCGTACTCTCAATGAGAGCGTAAAGTGGGGAGAGGGCCAAGCAGCTACGAAAAAATTTCAGTCTAGCACAGACTACAGAACGACGAAGGCAGGCCTATGTCGCTTGTGATTTCGTTCTGTCTATGTATGTGTACACTCGTCTGTACATGCTCAGGCTTCGTAGTGTGTGTGTGACGTGAAGTTGTACAACATTGCATTTCAATAGCTCGCTCGACCAAAATTTTAATTTTCGACAAAACAGCGACAATGCGAATAAGAAATGCCCCTGTGGAAAGAATATCAAGAAATATTGCCATCTTCTTCGTATGTATCCCGGCGGCTGTGCCGATAGAGTGTTCGCTTGGCGATCTGAATGTTGCTGGTTCGATTCCCACTTCGGAACCGACCAATATGGTTTTTTTTCTATTTTTTAATAAATAAATAAATAAAAAATAAATAAATAATAAATGAAGAAAAAAGAAAAATAAACAAAAAATAAAGAAACAAAAAATCCACAATAGAAAACAAAATTATAAAATAAAAAAAAACTTTATATAAGCCAATGATTACGATTGGGGAATCGAACCAGGGACATTCCCCAAGTCACATCACGAAGAGAGCACTCTATCGGTACAGACACCGGGATACATTCGAAGAAGATGGCAATATTTCTTGATATTCATTCCACAGTGGCATATCCTATTCGCACTGTCGCTGTTTTGTCGAAAATTAAAAATTTTGGTCGAGCGAGGCTATTGAAATGCGATGTTGTACAACTTCACGTCACACACACACTACGAAGCCTGAGCATGTACAGACGAGTGTACACATACATAGACAGAACGAAATCACAAGCGACATAGGCCTGCCTTCGTCGTTCTGTAGTCTGTGCTAGACTGAAATTTTTTCGTAGCTGCTTGGCCCTCTCCCCAGTTTACGCTCTCATTGAGAGTACGAGCGTTCGGGTTTTCCCGAAGTTCTCTGGGGTTCCATGACTAGGCTAGCGTTTGCAATCAAAAAATCATGAGTTTGTCCCATCTATGTGTTCTATGGTTAGTGGTTTTACATTAACAAAGTTATAAAATTGATTAGGATCTGGGCTTAGGGACTCTGGAGACTGAGAATTATACCCCAGACAGAGCTACATGACCGAGCAGGGACGTTGATGAGTATTATGAAGGAAAAGTTAAAATATATAAATATATTATTTATATATATATATATAAATTATATTAAAGTGTTTTAATATTCCTTTTTAATTATTTGTTTGCAAGCGTATTTTGGTTTCTAAATAAACGGATTGCGACTTATTTTTAAGATTAGTTTTTATATTTTTTATGAGCGATGCGTCTTGTATGGGCAGAGACCGGAAAGAAAACCAGAGGGCCGGGGCTAACTTCGAACGCGTCAAAGTTTGTATACCCTTGCAACTATTATGGTAACTCTTTTCTTACCTATAGCCATTAAAGTAGAAAAACGTTCAAGCTAAAAAGGGTAATATTGCGAAAGAACGGCCTACAATCTTAGTATAGGAAATAACGAAGATATTGATCTGAGTCACTGTTTTGCACTGATCGTTCCTATGGGAGCTATATGATATAGTTACACGATCTTTATCAAATTCGGCACAGTCATTAACAGATACATTAAACTAACAAATGTTTAATTTGAAAGCAATCGCGTCAAAAGTAACGAAGTTATTGACAAAAGTCACTGTTTTCGAAAGATCGTTCCTATGGGAGCTATATGATATAGTCACCCGATCTGGATCAAATTTGGCACAGTCGTTTATATGTGTAATTCACTCACCAATATTTCATGACAATAGCTCAGAAAATAACGAAGTTATTAAGAAAGGTCACTGTTCGTGACTTTGCCATTTGTATGGGAGCTATATAATATAGTGATCCGATCCGGCTGAATCCGAGATATACAACGCCTGCAGTATATACAAGCCTACATGCAAAATTTCAGCTCTGTAGCTCCAACGGTCTAGGAGGAGTTTGCGTTGATCGAGACGGACGGACGGACATGGCTATTTGAACTCGTCTCGTCGTGCTGATCAAGAATATATATACTTTATATGGTCTGAAATGCTTCCTTCTATGCGTTGCACACTTCTGACCAAAATTAATATACCCTTTTTGCAAGGGTATAAAAAGACGTTGCTTCCGCTATTGCCTCCTGCCCATGTTATATATTAAAGTCCACACAGGAGTAAAACTTTCTACATATACGTATATATTCGCGGTTAGGGTATTTAATGGTCCATTACCGGCGTCGTTGTGTCACGCGTTTTTTCTTTAGTTTGATTCGTGGCGTGTGTGTGCGAGCTATGAGCATTCTCTTGCCATCTCCCTCTCACTCCTAGTGCACTTACATGTTCGTGGGTATTGGCCCTCACATGTGTGATGCCGGATCGGATCGTGTGTGTATGACAGAGCCCGGCACTCATATCCCCTCGTATGCGTGTAACCGAACGGCTGCCGAAGTCCTCACACAAAATTATCATGAGCAAGAGGGTGGGTTTTAGTTCCCCTCAGCATTTCGACGCAAGCAGATCTATGTCGCTTTGTTGAGAGAACACACATGAAAAAATTGATCGCTGCTTTGTTTTCTCTATCTTTTTCTTGCATAAGATTATTTGCTGCACTCGTTTTCTTGATTTGAGGCAGAATTTGATGAGTTTCATTTGCCAGTGTAAAGCAACATACGCACACAAGCAAGTGCACACATACAACCAAACTTTTTTAGCGCTCTCTTTGTGCCGGGCCCTGGTGTATGAGCGTCGCTGACTCTCCTGTATGTGTGCGCTCACGATACGAATTGTAGAGATTAGCCTGAAAATGTGAGTTTGTGACGCTTACACATTTCCTCCAAGGCAACAAATTTCGGATTCGCTTGTGACGTACATATGTGTGAAGAGGAGATTCATAGACATTGGACACATTCGTGTGGATATACGTATGGAAGGGTATGCATGGGAATATCGCCTAGATAAAACACACCAATGAGGAAACAAAAAACCTTCGTTTTTTTAGGCAGAGTCGTATGATTATCCTTTATGGTTATTCTTTTTAATGATGAGTACAATGAAATGAGAGCAACAAATTAAAAAAAAAAAATATATATATATACATATAACTTGTTTTCCACCGATCGTTCCTATGGGAGCTATATGATATAGTAACCCGATATTTATCAAATTCGGCACAGTCATTAACAGATATACTAAACTTACAAATATTTAATTTGAAAGCAATCGCGTCAAAAGTAACGAAGTTATTGAAGAAAGTCACTGTTTTCGACCGATCGTTCCTATGGGAGGTATATGATATAGTCACCCGATCTTGATCAAATTTAGCATAGTCGTTTATATGTATAATAAACTCACCAATATTAAATTTCACGACAATAGCTCAAAAAATAACGAAGTTATTGAGAAAAGTCACTGTTCGTGACTTTGCGGTTTGTATGGGAGCTATATGATATAGTGATCCGATCCGGATGAATCCGAGATATACAACGCCTGCAGTATCTACAAGCCTACATGCAAAATTTCAACTCTGTAGCTCTAACGGTCTAGGAGGAGTTTGCGTTGATCCAGACGGACGGACATATATGAACTCGTCTCGTCATGATGATCAAGAATATATATACTTTATATGGTCGGAGATGCTTCCTTCTATGCGTTGCACACTTCTGACCAAAATTAATATACCCTTTTTGCAAGGGTATAAAAAAACCAGAGGGCCGGGGCTAACTTCGACCGCGTCAAAGTTTGTATACCCTTGCAATTTTTTTGGTAACTCTTTCCTTACCTAACGGCCATCAAAGTGAAAAAACGTTTAAGCTAAAAAGGCTAATGTTTGCGAAAGAACGGCCTACATAGGAAATAACGGAGATATTGATCAAAGTCACTGTTTTCCACCGATCGTTCCTATGGGAGCTATATGATATAGTTACCCGATCCTTATCAAATTTGGCACAGTCATTAAGAGATATATTAAACTAACAAATGTTTAATTTGAAAGCAATCGCTTCAAAAGTAACGAAGTTATTCACCAAAGTCACTGTTTTCGAAAGATCGTTCCTATGGGAGCTATATGATATAGGCACCCGATTTTGATCAAATTTGGCATAGTTGTTTATATGTGTAATTAACTCACCAATATTAAATTTCATGACAATAGCTCAGAAAATAACGAAGTTATTGAGAAAAGTCACTGTTCGTGACTTTGCCATTTGTATGGGAGCTATGTGATATAGTGATCCGATCCGGCTGAATCCGAGATATACAACGCCTGCAGTATATACAAGCCTACATGCAAAATTTCAGCTCTCTAGCTCCAACGGTCTAGGAGGAGTTTGCGTTGATCCAGACGGACGGACAGACGGACGGACGGACGGACGGACGGACGGACGGACGGACGGACGGACGGACGGACATGGCTATTTGAACTCGTCTCGTCGTGCTGATCAAGAATATATATACTTTATATGGTCGAAGATGCTTCCTTCTATGCGTTGCACACTTCTGACCAAAATTAATATACCCTTTTTGCAAGGGTATAAAAATTAAAATATATATATATAACACGCGCAAAGCCAGGCCATGCTAAGTAAGCATATCGGCAGTCTCCGGTAGGGTTTCTTCAGAGTTATTAGCAGGGTCATCCACAGAGTTTTCGACAGGATTAATTATATCATCAACGGCATATTTCGGAGAGAATTATTAATTTAGTCAGCTACTGAGTTACCGACAGAGTTAGCGATAGAGTCATCAACGGAGCCATCGAAAGATTCGCATATGGAAATTAATTTTATTAAAAAAAAATTTTTACAAGAGAGAAGAAAAAGAGCAAGAGTTACCAGAAGCAGATAGAGCGAGTCAAGGTGCCTCTCTCAGAGAGTCAATAGTGGGACAATACCCTACCGCACTTCGAGTTGAACGGGACCTGGGTATGGGTAACCTAAAATTCAACCACTCTAACATAATTCAGGGTGAGCGTGTGAATAGCACGAGGGGCCATTTAAGTTAAACAAATGCACTGAAAGGGGCAGTCAGTGTTTGGAACTCGGCAAGATAACATCGAGATAAAAAAAAATTGTTAAAATTTGGAAGGATAACAATTTGACAAAGCTCATCACCAGGACTATATATCGATACGAGGATTTACACCGGAAGGATCAACAAGGACCTAGGACAAGGACATTCACCGCGAAGGTGAACTAAGCTTCAAGGATATCTCAACACCCAATGAGATTAAGCGAGGAAGATTTAATCGCTTCTCCAATAACCATATTTTACATTCACGCATTGTCCCAATTCCAATCAATAAACGGGATCTAATTCTATCACCAGGTACATCTTTCTTATATATTCGAACTATTTCTCAAACTATTTAAGCCAAAAACCACCTTGGAGTTTCCACTCGCGTGGATAACTCTCATTTACGCGAAACCGTTACTTACTTTTCTTTGAACAAACATACATATATTTTTATATTTCCTGACCCCACCCCTGCAGAATTTAATAAAAAAAAAAATCAAAGAATAACAATATTAGATTGCTCTAATAGCAATAAATAATAAGTTGCAACAACAAAGTACGTCATTTTTACAAAAGCCATGTCCACCAATTCGGGCCCAAGCTCTCTCGATTCCCACCAGCAACAGCTACAAGAACTAATTGTACAAACACAACGTGAGCGTCGACTCTCGGTCCAACGCAACAACGCGTACTTTTCGGTGGTGTCGCCGACCCCACTGAATGCTAACGTAAGCAATAACACCGAAAGTGCCAGCCACTCAGCAATCAACAGCAACATACCGTGGAGAGAGCAGTGTGCTTCTCCATCAATATCGATAACTGGGTCACCGATTGCACCGACCAGCACCGTCAGCTTGTTGACAGCAACTACTGCAACGTCTGTCGAAGTATTGACCTGCCTCAAGTCGACAACGACAAGTGGCCCAGAGTCAGCTACAATAGTAAACCCAACCCATACACCAGGTGATGTTTCTATCTGTTATACTTTTTAAGAAAAACAGTTTTATGTAAATTCTGGGGGCGTAAGGGGGCGTGGCAAAAGTTTGAAACAAACTCGATAACTGTACATACCACACGAGTCTGCATACCAAATTTGGTGGCTCTAGCTCTTATAGTCTCCGAGATCTGCGTTTTCATGCAGACGGACGGGCAGACGGACATGGCTAGATCGACTCGGTTGTTGATCCTGATCAAGAATATATATACTTTGTGGGGTCGGAGATGCTTCCTTCTGCCTGTTACATACATTTTGGCGACTTTAATATACCATTTCACCCTATGGGTGTATGGTATAAAAATTATGGTCAAAGTTAGCTTCTTTGAGTATTTTTATTCAAGTTTCTTGGTGTCGTGTCTGTGATAATTCGGGCTACATTCCACGGAGTAGTAGTCAGAGTAGGTAGTTTTGTGGGCTGAAAGGGTAGGTTGTGGTTTCTGCTATATTAGGGATACCCTGCTCGATCATATCATTTATTTGTTTGTTGATTTCTATATCAAATGTTTGGGGATATTTGTATGGACGTTTATAAATTGGGTGTTTTGTACAAATAGAGTGCTTTATAGTACTCGTGAAAGTCAAATGTCACTGAATTCGTACAAGACGTTTTTAAGTTTTTGTGTTTCTTCGTTTAAATGGTCGAGTCTATACTCATTGCTTTCTATTATTTCATTTACAATCGCAAAATTTGTTTCTGGGTCCCTGTTTGTAGGTGGGTCCAAATATTCTATGTTATGTTCTTCTTCTATTTCTTCATTATCTCTGAAATAAAATGTATAGTTTCCTAGTTTTGCGTGTTCTTCTTCATAATTTATTTGGGCTTTACATGCTTTTACAAAAGTTCTGCCTATCAACATGTCATATTTATTTGAAAATTTATGGATATAAAACTTTTGTTCTGTCGGGTGCAGGAAAATAATTTCTTTTAATTCGTCTGCTCCTTCAATCATGTGTATTTTGGAAAAAAAAGTTTTCGGACATTATGTTTATTGAAGATCCTGAATCGACTACACATCTCAAAGGCTTATTATTCATTATTATTCCGATGAAGGACTTATCCCTATCTCTTCTTCCGATTGTTCCGAGGCATTCTGATGAAAATATTCTGTGTTCATTTTGCTCATTCCACTATTACTTTCTCTTTGCCTTTTTTTTGGCTGTGTGTGGTCGTCTAGGGGTATGTTTTTAGTATTTTGTGTAGTGGGGAATTTTTTGCCGTGATCAGGGTTTTTACAGGGGTGGCTCTTAGTAGATCGCATCTGTCTTTTAGTAGGGAGACTCTTGCTTCGTATTTCTATACGATGTTTTGTGAGAGTGTGGTTTTGAATGCGATTCTGAGGCCTGTGTTAATCTTGGATTTTGTAGGTCGCAAAGTTTTTTTTGTGCAGTGCACATAGATGGGAAGGCCGTAGTCTGCCTTGGTTTTGATTATTGCTTTAGCGATGTTTATTAGTGTGGAAGTGTTACAGTTAAATTTTTGACTTGCGAGACATTTTATGTTAATTGCTTGATGTAGGGTGTGCGTGAGTTGCTAAGTTAAGGTGAAGTCCTAGTATTTTTAGTGACACAACATTCTGTATTTCTGTATTACAAATGTGTACCTCCTGTTTTTATTGTGCATATGCAGTTATGCTTTCTGCAAACGTGCATGTGTTTGCATTTGGTGGTGGATAGCTTGGCACCTGAATATTCGGCTAAGAATGGTTCTGAGGATAGGATTTAGGTTTATTAATATTCTTTCTATTTTTTTGGTTAAGTATTATGTTAAAGTCGTCTGCGGTGTGCCTACTTAGGCTAATATTTGGGTGTAGGGTGAGCTGTACAGCAAGTTTGTTGTAGGCTCTATTATAAATAGAATCACTGAAAGTAGCGAGCCCTAGGGGATGCCGTTGTGGATGGGATGGAAGGGGGAGAGGTTGGTGTTTATTCGAACTGTAATTTTTCTGTTCGTCATGAAGTTTTTTGTGGAGTTTAAGATTTTAGGTACCGTTTTCCATTCCGTGAGAATGGAGTATTGAGTTAGAAACAAACCACCACAGTCGCTTTGCTATTATTTTGTCTAGGATCTTTGATAGGCACGAGATCGGTGATATTGGTCGGTATGAGTTTAGTGCGGTTTTGTCTGTGTTTGGTTTTGAGATTGGGACTATTATACTATTCTTGTAGACTTAAGGGATATAATTGTTTAGTATAGAATTTTGGAGGTTGATTAATCGACATTTTGTTTTCCTGTCCAAATTTTTGATCATGGCGTAGTTTAATCTGGTGTTTTTCCTTTTAACGTGCTTAGAGCTGACATAAATTCTACTTCTGTAGATCTCTTTGTGGGAACATATGTGGGATTGAGTGGGTTGTTCAGTGATGCTTGTTTTGTGTTTATAAAGGTCATAAAGAAATTGTGGTCGGATGACGTGTCTACGAAGTTTTGAAGAAGAGTTCTGCTATTTCTGCTTTGTTGGTGGTATTTTGGTTTGTTTCTGGGTTTAGGATGCAATGAATGTTTTTTTGGCGATTTAGTCCGCAGAAGCAGGGACTACTTCATCGATTAGACCACTCATAGTAGATTTGGCATTGCAAAGGCCGAAAGGCATAACTTTGAATTGATATAAAGGTCTCGCTGGTACTGTAAATACAGTAAGAGGTTTGGATGCTTCAGTTAATTCTCTTTGCCAGTAGGCATCTAAATCGATTTTGAAAATCATGTTTGCTTGGGGTAACCTTGAAAAATACTGTCAATGCTGGGCAAAGGATAAGCATCCTTAACTACGTTTAACTTGCCGGCGTCTAAGCACAGTCGCACTTTATTAGGCTATATCACCGGTTGTATAGGAGAGCTCCATGCACAGCTGGTTCAATAACTCCTAGTTGAATCCTACAATCAATTTCCGTGTTAAACCGTTGTTTTTCAGGTTCGGCTTCGCTAATCTCGATTGGATGTTTCATTAAGGACGTATGTCCGAGATGATGACTTGCATTGGGAAACATTTGTTTGACGGCTTCAAGCTGTCGTAATTGCGAATTCGTGAGAGAATAAAACTAGGGTCGACCTCTAACTTCTTCTCGGAGCCGGTCTCGATCGACAAATTCTCTATAATTCGAAAGAGGAAGCAAGACATAAAATTACTATTTTCTTCAATGTTGGAATTACAATTTCAACATTCTTTCTAATCTACTGTAACGTACCATCGCATTTTGGGCGTTTCCGTCCGCTGTGCGCACTTGACCTTTAGTTTTTACGAATTGGGGAAATTGTGCAAAACCTTATTGTGCTAAATCCGAGCCTATACAACTTATGCTGGCACCGGTATCCAATAATCATAGTTCTGTGAACGTAAGAAATGAAACATCTGCATAGCTCCTATTATCATTGTCGTTGCAAAAAATTGTCTCAACAAAAAGTTTCCTGGCTTGTCTTGCGTGATCATAATATTTCCTTAGTCTTAACGTGCGTTTAGACGTGGGTTGGTCCGACCTGAAAATTCTGTCTTTAACAGTAAGGTAATGTTGTAAACGCTCAGGATATGACAAACATCTTAGTGGGAACCTGTGAGACTTTCGTACGTTTACGTTATGATTCACACTGTTGATACTTTGTTGAATGTTTTTCCGAGGTTGTTGTAACTATTGCGGGAGCATTCGTTGCCTGGATGCCCCCTTCGGTCGGTTTTCCGCTAACCTACTTATACAATCTTGACACTGGGGCTTGTAAACATTGGCTGTGCCACAACAGTAACGGAAAATGGTACGTCAGTTTTGCCATGTGTGACCGGCTTCGCGAAAATTCCAACAAATTAACATCCCTTGCGCAGCAGCAACTTCATACTCCTCGTCTAGAACTATTTTATTATCTTCTTGAATTTCAAAAATTTGTCTGCTTCCATTTTTTGCTAAAGGGCAGAGCTCTTGTGTTAAATTTTCTTGCATCTGTACTAATCTACTAAGGTGACCTATTGATGCGATAGCTTGATATAGTAACTTTTGTCGTATCTCTGGCAACAGTTTGTTTTGCAAAATTTCAATCATCTCTTCCTCAAACTTTATATCAAACTTGTTTCCTCCCTAAGGGCTTTAACTCTATAAATAAATTCTTCTGCTCCTAGACCTTCCGTATATCCGTCAAGAAGAAGAGTTCTGCTATTTCTGCTTTGTTGGTGGTATTTTGGTTTGTTTCTGGGTTTAGGATGCAATGAATGTGTTTTTGGGGATTTAGTCCGCAGAAGCAGGGACTACTTGCAAAGTAGTTTGCATTGCAAAGGCCGAAAGGCATAACTTTGAATTGATATAAAGGTCTCGCTGGTACTGTAAATACAGTAAGAGGTTTGGATGCTTCAGTTAATTCTCTTTGCCAGTAGGCATCTAAATCGATTTTGAAAATCATGTTTGCTTGGGGTAACCTTGAAAAATACTGTCAATGCTGGGCAAAGGATAAGCATCCTTAACTACGTTTAACTTGCCGGCGTCTAAGCACAGTCGCACTTTATTAGGCTATATCACCGGTTGTATAGGAGAGCTCCATGCGCTTACAGCTGGTTCAATAACTCCTAGTTGAATCCTACAATCAATTTCCGTGTTAAACCGTTGTTTTACAGGTTCGGCTTCGCTAATCTCGATTGGATGTTTCATTAAGGACGTACGTCCGAGATGATGACTTGCATTGGGAAACATTTGTTTGACGGCTTCAAGCTGTCGTACTTGCGAATTCGTGAGAGAATAAAACTAGGGTCGGCCTCTAACTTCTTCTCGGAGCCGGTCTCGATCGACAAATTCTCTATAATTCGATACTAGAAAGACTAGAAAGACCTAAAATTACTATTTTCTTCAACGTTGGAATTACAATTTCAACATTCTTTCTAATCTACTGTAACGTACCATCGCATTTTGGGCGTTTCCGTCCGCTGTGCGCACTTGACCTTTAGTTTTTACGAATTGGGGAAATTGTGCAAAACCTTATTGTGCTAAATCCGAGCCTATACAACTTATGCTGGCACCGGTATCCAATAATCATAGTTCTGTGAACGTAAGAAATGAAACATCTGCATAGCTCCTATTATCATTGTCGTTGCAAAAATTGTCTCAACAAAAAGTTTCCTGGCTTGTCTTGCGTGATCATAATATTTCCTTAGTCTTAACGTGCGTTTAGACGTGGGTTGGTCCGACCTGAAAATTCTGTCTTTAACAGTAAGGTAATGTTGTATACGCTCAGGATATGACAAACATCTTAGTGGGAACCTGTGAGACTTTCGTACGTTTACGTTATGATTCACCCTGTTGATACTTTGTTGAATGTTTTTCCGAGTTTGTTGTAACTATTGCGGGAGCATCCGTTGCCTGGATGCACCTTCGGTCGGTTTTCCGCTAACCTACTTATACAATCTTGACACTGGGGCTTGTAAACATTGGCTGTGCCACAACAGTAACGAAAAATGGTACGTCAGTTTTGCCATGTGTGACCGGCTTCGCGACAATTCCAACAAATTAACATCCCTTGCGCAGCAGCACTTCATACTCCTCGTCTAGAACTATTTTATTATCTTCGGTATCCTCTTCTTGAATTTCAAAAATTTGTCTGCTTCCATTTTTTGCTTAAGGGCAGAGCTCTTGTGTTAAATTTTCTTGCATCTGTACTAATCTACTAAGGTGACCTATTGATGCGATAGCTTGATATAGTAACTTTTGTCGTATCTCTGGCAACAGTTTGTTTTGCAAAATTTCAATCATCTCTTCCTCAAACTTTATATCAAACTTGTTTCCTCCCTAAGGGCTTTAACTCTATAAATAAATTCTTCTGCTCCTAGACCTTCCGTATATCCGTCAAATCGTAGATTCCATTTCTGCATTACATTTGCAATTTTCGCATTTTGAATAGTTGGAGGGCAGGGCGAACTGATAATCGATCGTGTTTGGACAGTGTCTAATGGTACCTCTCGCACGAATCATTTCTTTGCTCATAAAATCTGATCGATAGTCTTTATATTGCTGACGAACAGCTGAACAAAACTCGCCATATACGATTCGAGGGACTTGCTTATGATATCTCCAATACCACTCGCGGGCTTTTCCGCGGCTGTTTACACACCCCAATAAATTCACTATTAAGAGTTTCCTCCGATAGGCCTAAAAGGCCTTTTACTCTATAATTAAATTCTTCTACTCTAGACCTTGAATTGGGCCTTGTTCTTTGCTGATTAGGCATAGTTCAAGGCAATTGAGGTTCGGGTTGATTACTACTGCGACTGGCATCTTAGCATGATGCTAGTGCTTCGCTAAGTGATATAGCTAGTTTGTTGGGCTGCTCTGCTCTGTCTATTGGGACTTTGGCTTAGCGTTTTTGCAAAATTACGAGTCCATGCTCGAGTAGTGCTGGGTGCCAATGACAAATGTTTTTGCTTCGCTTTTGGTGAATAGCATTAGACTAGACATATCTATCTCACTCTCACAAATTGGGCAATGCTTTACCTTTTGTGGTAGGGCTTCCAAACAGGATTTATGAATAGTGTGTTAACAGGGGGTACAGAAAAATATTAGCGTGTTGTCCAAAACCAAGGAACAAATTTTGCATGTGTTTTCTGCTGGAGTGTCCGTATTTGGGGGACTATGTTGAACTATAAACATTTTTATACCCCTGCAAAAAGGGTATATTAATTTTGGTCAAAAGTGTGCAACGCATAGAAGGAAGCATCTCCGACCATATAAAGTATATATATTCTTGATCAGCACGACGAGACGAGTTCAAATAGCCACGTCCGTCCGTCCGTCCGTCCGTCCGGATCAGCGCAAACTCCTCCTAGACCGTTGGAGCTACAGAGCTAAAATTTTTTATGTAGGCTTATATATAGTGCACAGGTTGTATATCCGAGATTCAGCCAGATCGGACCACTATATCATATAGCTCAAATTAATAGAAAACTCTGAGCCGATTACACGGAATAAAAGGTTGTAGAAGAACAACGACTAAGAGATAAAGGTATCAAAGGATGTCTACTCCGTCTACATGGTACCTACAGATTTACCTGAGCTATTAACTCAGGCGTGTCAATATCACCAATTAGGATCTTGTGCATAAAAATAACACCAAGCATAATTCTTAAGCCACGAAGAGCAAATAGCAAGAACTGCTTTTGAACGGATTCAAGTCTAATCTGGTGCGACTCATATTGAGGTGACCAAATGCAAGATCCATACTCTAAAATAGGACGGACAAGCGAAGAACTTTAGTTGTAATAGTTTTAATAAAACCCGTGACACTCATGGCCTTTGCGACCGTGGTGGAAATATGGGTGTTAAAATTTAACTTATGGTCCATAAGTACGCCCAAATCATTCATATTATTTAGACGTTCTAAAGGGCTGTTGTTTAGAAAATAAGTGACCAGTTGAGGAGAGTTACGAAAAAAAATCATTACCTTACATTTGGTAGTGTTAAGATTTAGTAGATTAAACTGGCACCAGGATTGAAAGTTTTTAAGATCAGCTTTTAGCCGACTAAATGAATCTGTATCTTTATAAGTAAGACCAAGCTTGACATCGTCAGCATACATAAGCACACGCGAATGAACAATGACTGATGGAAGATCGTTAATGAATAGTGTGAAAAGCAGAGGGCCAAGATGACTACCTTGAGGTACAATAGAAGTCACAGGAATGGAATCGGAAAAAGTAGACTTAAAAAGTACTTCTGTTTCCTATTTGTTAAATATTCTCGAACCCAAGAAAGGAAAAGGGGTGAAAACCCAATGTCGCTCAGCTTAGAAAGTAATAGGGTTTGATTAACGGAATCAAAGGCTTTGCTAAAGTCAGTGTATATGACATCAGTTTGTTTACCATTTTTGAACCCCTTGATAATTATTGATGTAAATTCTAAAAGGTTAGTGGTTGTAGATCTACGATTCACAAACCCATGTTGAGATTGCGAAATAATAGAGCTGCAAAAATGTTGCAATTGAGAAGTTACAATTTTCTCAAAAGCTTTCGGAATTGCGGACAATTTTGAGATACCCCTATAGTTAGAGGCTTCTGACTTTTTGCCATTTTTATGCAGAGGAATGATATACGTCTCCTTCCAAATAGATAGAAAGAAATTCGACAGACAATAGAAACAATTTTAAAATGGGTTTACATAATGCGTTTGCACAGAACCTGAGTACACATCCAGAAAGATCATCTGGCCCTGGAGAATAAACAGGTTTAACTAGCTTAAGTTCGCTAAGAAAACTTTTATTAATCACTTGATTGAAAATGCAATAAGCCATTTTTAAATGATTTAAATGATAAGGACTTGCTCGATATGTATATTTTCTGGCTGGCGGACTGATATGATGGAAATCGGAAAAGCAGCAGGGTATTGATCTTAGCACTACCGAGGCAGAGTACTTAGCGTTATCAACAACGTGCAAAGAAGCCATCTACCGTTTTGTATGGCGATAACCTCAGCGCGCAGCATTTGACTCAGAACCCGTTACATCATTCAAGAACGAAGCATGTGGACATTAGATATCATTTTGTTAGACAAGTAGTTAATGATGGTCAGATTATATTAAAGTATAAGTCTACTAATGAAATGATAGCTGATATCCTGACCAAGAATCTTGCGAAGAAGAAGCATGTAGAGTTTACGAATTTGTTAAGTATAAGTATAAGATAAATTTGTGGACGTACTTGCATTGAGGAAGGGTGTTGAAATAATTCTCTCTCAACTCAATGATCACCCACATCTGAATATAACTTTTAATACTCTCTCACGAGATGCGTAAAAGAGAGCAATCACTCGATGAGAGACAAAAAGAAGTTAGTCGCGAATAAACTGCACAACCAACCACGCATTCTGTTTTGTTATTACAATAAAATTATTAAAAAAAGTCCGTTACTAACTGTTGTAACTGTTACAAATGAAATAATGAAATTGATTTATTTATTATTAAAGCACTAAATATTCATCCCAAATGATTAATTAAAGAGAACTCTATTAATTTTCGTAAAGATGTTTGGTTTTATCATCCGATAGTTCCGACAATGGCAGACAAAATTACAATACGCCTGTCCTTCCGTCCGTTTGGATCAGCCCAAACTCCTCCTAAACCGTTAGAGCTACACAGCTTTTTTTTGCATGTAGGCTTGTATATACTGCAGGCGTTGTATATCACGGATTCAGCTGAATCGGACCACTATATCATATAGCTCTCATACAAACGCAAAATCACGAACAGTGACTTTTCTCAATAACTTCCTTATTTTCTTATTGCCTTGAAATTTAATATTGGTTAGTTTATTACACCTACAAACGACTGTGCCAAATTTTATTAAGATCGGGTTACTATATCATATAGCTCCCATAGGAACGATCGGTGGAAAACAGTGACTTTGATCAATATCTTCGTTATTTCCTATGCTAAGATTGTTGTATGCCGTTCATTTGCAAACATTAGCTTTTTAGATAAAACGTTTTTCCACTTTAATGGAAAGAGTTACCAAAAAAGTTGCAAAGGTATACAAACTTTAACGTGGACGAAGTTAGCCCCGGCCCTCTCGCTATTAGTAAGACATTAGCCTTTATAATTTGTTGTATGATTCATAAAAGTTTTTGAAAATTTTATAAATAGTTTAATTCTATTAGGTATAAATAAAATTTTGAAGAATTATTAAAAATTAAAAAGGAAAGGATTGTAACCTTTATAAATGGTTAGCTTATCTTTTTATATTTTGTTGTATGATGCATAAAAGCTTTTGAAAATTTTATAAATAGTTTAATTCTATTAGGTATAAAATCTTTTTAAAAATAACAATAAAATCAATTAATGAATGTAGAATACTATATAATTTACCCTATCAAGGTAATCCTTGTTATCAGGCAAATCGTTATCAAAGGATTTACACCTATTTTTTAAAATTTATTTACTCTTTAAAGATGGGTGCACAGAGGTCTTACGTTTAGAATTAACAAAATTATAAAATTGTTTAGGGTCAGAAGAAAACTGTAGCTTACACCGCTGAAGATAATTCTTATAGCATTGTCTATTAAGCATCATGAATTTTGAACGAGCGACTGTATACAGAGCATAATCTGATGAACGACGTCTTTTTTGAAACTTCTTATAATATCGTGTCTTCACATTTTTCAAATTGGATAGCTCGCGAGAGAACCTGGGAGGTCTGTTAAGCCACTCCAGCCTACAAAGAGGCACACAAATATCAAAGAGTGAATTCAGAGTATCATAGAAAAAACGAACACCCAAGTTCTTATCACTACAATTGTACAGATAAGACCAATCGGTAGTAGCAATGTTTTCATTAAGGCTGGCAAAGTCAGTCTTACGAAAGCACCTAGTTAGAGGTAACTCATTTGAACCAAGTAATGGTGAAAGCAAGGTCAAATCAATTTTTAAATTTAATGTAGGATGAAATTTGTCTTCTGGAAGAAGAAATGGTTCGATCGTAGAATCCTTACAATAATAAGAATCCAATACAAAAATAAGATCTAACGATTTTCCATTAGAATTTAAGACAGGATTGACTTGGGATAAAGATAAGCCTAGAAGGCCATCAATAAAGTCATGTGACAAAGAGGGCAGCAACGTGGTAGATTCATCTGTTAGTGACCATGCTAAAGCGGGTAAATTAAAATCACCTACAACTATGACCATGTCTTGACTCGAAACTAAAGAGGAGACAAACTGAATTGCCTCTAAATGATTTAAATATACCACCATGTCTGACAATGGTGGAATATAGGAACAAGTAATGAAATCTTTTAAGATTTAAAATTTACTTTAACACCGACAAACTCAATCTCCTGGGTGCTAGAAAATTGAATCATTTCAGATGATAAAGCAGCATCAACAGCTATCAGAACGCCACCACCTATGCGAGAATTCCGGTTACGTTTGAATATAGAAAAGTTTGTGGAAAAAACCGATGCATCAGCAATATCAGCCACGTTTTGTAAAAGCTAGAATGTTATGCTCAAAAGACAGACTATCTACATAGAGATTAGGAAGTTTAGATTTCAGTCCTCTAACGTCCTCTGGTAACCCAGGTTAAGGGACAAAGCTAGTTTTTTGACACACCAGCAGATGCTGATGTGGCAGGAATAGTATTAGTTGTTGTTGTCGGTAAGCGAATCGGTTGTCGATTTTTCTTTTTACAGTATATTCCTTAACTATTATGTTTCGGCCAAAAATCTTCTCGACATATAGTGTCGAAGATATTAGCAGAAACACTAATTTTAAATTTTTAGGAAATGTCCCGAGAATAAGAAAATTTAAACATCTCCACCGCAATCTTCGAGACGTTAACTTTCTTCCGAATATAGGCTATTACATCATCAGATGTGACAACAGGGTCTAGCCTAGAAACAAATATATGTTTCTTGGTGAAAAAAACTCGCTCCATACTATTTCGAGGACTTGCTTATGATATCTCCAATACCACTCGCGGGCTTATCCTCCAAATAATATTTGAATGTGTTACACACCCCAATAAAATCACTATCAAGAGCTTTTTCCGTTAGGGCTTTTACTCTATAAATAAATTCTTCTACTCCTAGTCCTTCCGTGTATCCATCAAAACGTAGATTCCTTTTCTGCATTACATTTAGCACAAAACGAGGCTTAAAAAAATTGTAGAAGTTTTCGAGGTGGTCACATGTATTGCGATAACTCTGGTAGTAGCACACAGTACCCAGAATTTGGATAAAAGCCAAGCTTTGTCCGGGTCAGCAACGGCGGAAGGTTAGATAAGGCCACTCGCCTTTAAAGCCTTGCCGTACGAATTAAATCCGGTCCACCGAGTGTAAGTACAATTTTCGCTGCCGGTGTTTATTTCTCAATGTCGCAAATGTTAGTGGAAGCTTTTTGGAGGCGATTCATTAAGGAATATATCCCAAATTTAGTTAACAGATCGAAATGGGAAAAGAATTGCGACAACCTGAAAGAGGGTGTACTCGTCGTTGTAAATTGCATGATACCAAAAAGTGAATGGCCAATTGGAATAGTACTCAAAACACACCCAGGAGAAGATAGAATAGCAGACATAAAAACAACAAAAAACACGTATCGTCGGCCAGTAAGAAACCTATGCAGATTCTGACTGGAATCCCGCGACATAAAGGATCGTGCTGAAGACTTGGTTCAACACTAAGGGCGGAATTATGTCGCAGAAAATATAATTTATTTCTATTTAAGCTAGTTACCGAAAAATACCATTTCTGGTTTTGAATCTAGTATATATGTCAATTTATCTTTTTGTTCAAAGAACTCTTAATAAAAACAATGGCGAAGAAAACGTGTCTGAATAATAGAGCTCTATAAAATACAAAATTAATAATAAAATCACGGCCAATTCCACAACATAAAATTGGTCCTTCGAGCAGGATCATTAACGCGCATAATAGAGTCCCCAATAGTAGGTAGTTTGACTACCTCCTCACAAAAATCTGTAATGTCTGATTGAGACCACCCAATATCTACTAATCTCATCGGAGAACTCCACGGACTATTTGACAACTCTATAACTCCTAACTCTATCATTCGATCAACTTTGCTATACAGTAATTTTTCCACCGCTGGGATACGGGATAAAACGTTTGCGCTTAATCGGTTTTGCCGATCCGACATCTATATGATGCTTAATCAACGTTGTTCGCCCAAGCCTTTCCTTTCAAATGACGGAAATAATGAAATAAAGGTTTGAAGTTGTCTCCCTTTGACAGTCAGATAATGGGTATGATTGTTCCTCCTTACTATCTGGAATTCTGAATTCGCTTTCGTAATCTAAAGCTGATAACAAATCTGGCGCTAAATGAAACACTTTCCAAAAATCTATTCCCAATATCATCCTTTTCTGAATGGATGGTATGATGAATAGCTTTATCTGGTTTTGTCTTTATACGTATTATCTACTTTGACCAATCTTCTAAAGCCACGCAACTTATATTCGCGCCGGTGTCTAAAAGACTTTGTTCATGAATATTTAAAAATGATACTTCCGTATACAATTTTCGATCCGAATTTTTATGAATCAAAGACAAAATAAGTAAACGTTTATTAATTCTACTAAGCACTTTGAGATAATTTTCAAACGTTCTTGACATGGCTTCACTGACGATATAACTGGTGTCTTATCGTAACAGTGAAAATAAGGTCGTGTATTTTGTTTGCTTGCTTTCATGAGCTAAGTTTTTTTCACTTCAATTTGGACCCATTTTTACAATTTTCTGTTTAGCCTCAAAACAAATTTACGAAAATGAAAAAAAAGATTGAAGAATACACTGGGTTGCTCCTGGCAAATAATTTTAGATGCATCACTATTTTAACTGGTCAGGATCTAGCTTACCCAAAAACCTGCATTTCCTAGCATAATTTATGACTACACAATTTAAGTTATAAGATTCCATTTGCACCTGGTGTTTTCGAAAAAAAAAAAATTGGTTTGTTTATTCCTTTTTATATAATGCCATTATTAATTCAACCCTAAATTGAATGGTCTTAATAGCTGATTCGCAATAATAAAGAATTCCAAAAATCCAATCCAATGATTGAATCTTATAGCAAATATATAAAAGGAGAAGAGAAAAAAAGTAGAAAGAAATCAAAAAGATTCTCCAAGCTATTGGTTTAGCGCTCTAGTGGTCGTAGACGTAAACACACTACGTTACGAATTCCAAGCTAGACTTAAATCAAAATACCAGTATTAGAGTAAAAGAAAATCTGCGGAAAGACGAAGTTTATTTAGCCAATCCTACTACGCTGTGGCAGTATTACTACCATACGATTTCCATTTAGTTGCATAGAGACCGCATCCATAACATTCAAACTTTGAACAAAAAGAATAAAAAGAGAATACCATCTACGTCCTAAGGAGTGTTTTTGTGGTCGCTATTGTAGTCTGGCTATAACACGAATTCCAAGCTAAATTTTCCTCAGTTCTGTAGAGAACAAGAAAATCAAGAAAAGCAATGACACATTCGTCGTTTTCTGACGAAGGCCGATTACCAAAATGTAAAGAAAAAAATTTTAAGTAAACTTCTCGTCCATGGGACCAATTCTTGCCCTAAACAGTAAGACCCCCTTTTTTAGCCTCACCATTCTAGGACCTTTCGTTACGCCCCTCGTAAAATACGTAAAAAAATGGACATCCCGCCTTATATATGTATTAGCTAAAGATAACTACACATATATGTGAGGTTAACAATATATTTGTAATAATTTATTGTACATAATATTAACTAAAATGTTTTAAATTGAGGTGTAGTACATATATTTCTTTGAGAATAATAATTAATTTCACAACTACCGAACGCTCTCGTCACCCGTTTATTTCTTGCCCGTTCTCGACGAAGTCTTCCCTTCGACTCTCTCGCTTAGATGCCTCTCACTCTCAGCTACTATACGCCTCATCAAAATAGGGGTAATGTGAGATCTGTGTGACCATCTCGTCTTTACACTCGGCCCTCCTGATAATCGTCTTCTTCCTCAGAAGACAGCAACTCGTCGTTCTCAGCCACATATCGCCAAAGTCTCATATAGTCCACGCTCGTAGTTGTCATCATTGGCCTTTCACCATTGGTCGCTTTCTTTACATCATACCGGCCGTTGCGCTTAGCTTTGATTACTTCATAGGGTCCCAAAAACTTACTTGCCAATTTACGGCCCGCTACAAACTGCGTTCTCATTATAGCTACCATATCGCCAACTTGGTAGATAGATTCGCCTTTCCTGTTCTTATCATAATTCCTCTTGTAAGTCGCCTGCGCCTTCTCTATATTAATCTTAGCCTCTTGTCGTAGGTTCTGACACTCGTCGTTGAACTGATCTCCTTGTTCCTCCCGTAATATATCCAGCAAACGGTCATTTATATGGTTACGCATTCTCGTTCCAAAAAGGACTTTAAAAGGTGACATTTTCGTTGATGAATGGATCGTTGTGTTAAAAGCCTTCATTACTTGCGAAACCCCTTTATACCATTTCGTGGGTTCATCTGCTGATATTTTTCCGATAATAGACAGGATACAACCGTTAACTCGTTCGATTTGGCCATTGCCCATTGCTACTCCTGTGGTTGACAGTACATGCTCTACATCGTTTGACCGAAGGAATTCTTTAAAAGCGTTTGATGTGAAAGCCACCCTCTGTCACTTATGATCCTCTCGGGAATTCCAAAAATGTCTGTCCATTCTTTGAGCCTTTTAATTACTTCTTGACCTGTGGACTTCGTTGGAAACAACCATACAAATTTCGAAAAACCATCTACCATTGCAAAAATGAATTTGTACTGCTTAAAGGTGCTGTCCATAAGTCCTAAATAATCCAAATGTAAAGTATGCAGAGGTGTGTCTCCTTTGGTTATACAATCAAAATATCCTTCTTTTCACCCAGCTATTTATTATGAACTATACATTTTATGCAGTTTGCAATCAATCTTGATACTTTACTTTCCAAATGCGGTATCCAGTACTGTTCTTGGATAGCGTGCATTGTCCAACCTCCGTTCCATTAGCTTTGGTACTACCAATAACTCATTACCTACCTACCACAATAGCAAACCCCCTTTCTCGTTGAAGTTCTTATATGGTTGCTGCTTTAGTACCTCTATAATTGCGATAATATGATCATCTGTCTGCTGTGCCTTCTTTTTCACCCAGCTATTTATTATGAACTATACATTTTATGCAGTTTGCAATCAATCTTGATACTTTACTTTCCAAATGCGGTATCCAGTACTGTTCTTGGATAGCGTGCATTGTCCAACCTCCGTTCCATTAGCTTTGGTACTACCAATAACTCATTACCTACCACAATAGCAAACCCCCTTTCTCGTTGAAGTTCTTATATGGTTGCTGCTTTAGTACCTCTATAATTGCGATAATATGATCATCTGTCTGCTGTGCCTTCTTTAAACGCGCTGTTATTTCATCTTTTACTACTAAGCACGACTGCGGGTAACGGCTTAAACAGTCCACGTGCTGCATTTTAACTGCTGATCGGTGCTCCACGTTCAAATTGTAATCTTGTAGATACAAATCCATTGCGCAACTTCACTTGAGATGTCCAGCTTTGCCGTTGTTTGCTTAAATGTAATGCAGTCTGTCACCAATTTCACCGGAATTCCTAGAATGTGTAGCTATGCCTCTTCGAGGCAGATGCTTCAGATGCTTTCTTACTCCAAAAATAGATCGGATTCAAATTGTTGTCAAATAGCTGAAGTAGTACCGCTCCAAAACCGTCTTTTGAAGCATCCGTGTGCAACTCGGTTGGTGCCTCGCGAGAATAGATGTGTAACACTGGTTCACTTATTATCGCCGTAGTCAATTGCTAAACTGACATCTTTTTTCATCAAGGGTGGTGCTATCTGCGCATACTGAGGAATAAATTTTCTAAAGAATCCGTTTTTGCAATAGGTTTTATTTTAGACTATATTTAGGTTTTAGTAACTATAAAAATTGTTGAATTGAATGGTAATTGTTTCGTCTTTAGGTTTTTAATGAAAGCGTCGTTTTCCATTGGTCTTTACACGTCTTTCGTGTTTAATACTTCTTTACTTCTTCTTTAATACACGTCTTCCCGTCTTTGGCTCGTCTTCAAAAGTTCTTCCTCGTCGTCTCGTAGCAGCATTGACACATCGTCGCTCTTGTGGGTTGCTTGCCACCTCGTCTCATATGGATCGCTTGCCACAGCTGTTCTGAGGTGGTCTGGCCATTCGGCGTTACGAACCTAACCCCACATATATATATGATCTTGCCAAAAGATTTACATAAAGAATAATTAATCAAAAATAGAAAAATAAGAAAATGAATCAAAATATTTTGATTATTTATTCTATACATATATATATATATCTATATATATAAATAAGCAGGCTCAGCTTAATGATTTCGGCACCAATTTAAGGTTCGCATGACGTAAGTCGTACTAGTAGTAAGTTGTACTATTTTCAGTAAAAAGTTGGGCAAACAAGGCTGTCTTCACTGCATAATTGTCGTCACAATTCAACTGCCGCCGTGTACAGACGTGTTTTTCACGTCTTTTGCTATTAGATTGCTCTAATAGCAATAAATACTAAGTTGCAACAACAAAGTACGTAATTTTTACAAAAGCCATGTCCACCAATTCGGGCCCAAGCTCTCTCGATCCCCACCAGCAACAGCTACAAGAACTAATTGTACAACAACAACATGAGCATCGACTCTCGGTCCAACGCAACAACGCGTACTTTTCGGTGGTGCCGCCGACCCCACTGAATGCTAACGTAAGCAATAACACCGAAAGTGCCAGCCACTCAGCAATCAACAGCAACTTACCGTGGAGAGAGCAGTGTGCTTCTCCATCAATATCGATAACTGGGTCACCGATTGCACCGACCAGCACCGTCAGCTCGTTGACAGCAACTACTGCAACGTCTGTCGAAGTATTGACCTGCCTCAAGTCGACAACGACAAGTCGCCCAGAGTCAGCTACAATAGTAAACCCAACGACTTATGTCCAAACTGGAATGGATAGATATATTAAAACAACTAAGCGGAAGCTAAGCCTGCAAAAGAAAAAAGTGTCAATACGCCGAAAATAACCAAACCAAATGAACGAGTAGCACCCCTTAGCGGGAATCGTTTTAAAATTCTTGCCGATCAGCAAGACGATCAAGCCGGCGCTGTAGATAAAGTTAAATCGGCTAGACCACCCCCTTTATACATCCGTGAAGTCAACTGCAGCGCACTGATTTCGAAGCTAGTAGAAACAGTAGGGGTAAATAACTTTGTTGTAACCCCACTCAATAGGGGTAACATTAAGGAAATTAAATGTCAAACCCAAACTGAGGACAATTTCCGTATCATCGAAAAGTACCTCCGTAATGCTAACATGAACTTCTATACCTACCAACTAAAAAGCAGTAAAGGTCTCCAGGTTGTGTTAAAGGGATTGAGCTATCGGTCCCTACTCAAGAAATAGCAGACGCGTTGGTTAAAAAAGGGTTTGCGGTCAAGTCCGTTGTCAACATCATCAACAGGAACAAAGTCGCACAGCCGCTCCTTAAAATCGAGCTCCAACCTGATGCAAAGCGGTCGACCCATTGCTCTACCTGCTGTACACTGCAGACTTACCAACGAGTTTAGGACTTACAACGTCCACTTTTGCCGATGACACGGCAGCAGATCCAAATGCCCAATACAAGCCTCTGCAAAATTAGAGGACCACCTCAAGGTGGTAGAGGAATGGCTAGCAACCTGGCGTATCCGGGTCAATGAGCAGAAATGCAAACATGTTACATTTACGCTTAACAGAAGAAACTGTCCAGCTCTAAAGCTAAACAACGTACCAGTTCCTCAAGCCGTGGATGTCACTTACCTTGGCATCCACCTAGACAGAAGACTAACTTGGCGCAAGCACATCGAAGCAAAAAAGTCATAGCTTAAACTAAAAAGCGAATAGCCTACATTGGATCATCAATGCTCGGTCCCCTCTACGTCTGGAGTATAAAGTCCTCCTATACAACTCCGTATTGAAACCCATCTGGACTTACGGAGCCGTACTATGGGGAAATGCAAGTACCAGCAATGTCGATATTATACAAAGAGCGCAGTCGAAGATTTTAAGATATATCACGGGGGCCCCGTGGTATATACGAAACGACAACATTCAAAATGATCTAAATATACCTAGCGTAAAATCTGAAATAGGTACTCAATAACTAATGTATTCTGCGAAACTGGATGTACACCCAAATGTTCTTGACAATTGCCTTACGCGAACTAATAATAGAACTCGTCTTAAAAGAAATGACAGACCAACCCAATAACAAGTGATTAGGGCCACCTGCAATATCCCCAGAATTTATCTTAAGTAGTAGACTAAGAAAAATATCTCAAACTTGTTGTTAGGCTCTAATTTAAGAGTAGATTCAACAAATATATATTAAACGTTAAAAAAAAGCTGCATAATTGATTTAATTGATTTTTCGAAATGTCCAATTGGTCTAATTTGATTCTAATCACGATCACCGCCAAATCCAATAAGACTCACACTGCACGACAAAAGTTTTTTCTCAAGACTTAGTTCTTTGAATAAGTCTTCGCGCATAACATTGAATTTGTATCAAATAAAACCGAATAATTTATATTCTCTTTTAACACTGTTTTACTCGTAATTTTACTTTGGCATTGTAGAGAATACGCATTCACTTTTTGTTCATCTTTGTATTTAACTTGACTGCATTTACTGGCAATATGCCCAAATTGGTTACACTTAAAACATTTTCGACCTTTTTTTTATTGCTGCAATCACTTGCTATATGTCCTTTATGTCCACAACTATAATAGCTGACTTCTTTATTTGTGGATATTAAGTAACTTGGCATCTTTTTAACAAAAACACTGCGGTCAACTGCTTCGGATTTTTCACACATTGTTTCATAGCTTCTTAGTTTTAATTTAAAATTCTTTAAGTCATTTGCACCGTATAAAACCGATTTATTAGTTTTATGTTCATCTACCCGTCGATTATATAATGAATTAGAGCTTGATCTTCGATTCTACAACGCGATGCAATGTCTTTCATTGTATAAAAATATTATTGCATATTTTGATACGGTCTGTCTAAACTCGCTTAATAGTGCATTTTGAGTATTGGCCAAGAATTAGTACCTCTTTCAATGAAAACAAATAGCTTGGCATTGCCTCTTAGCGACTTTTTTGCAAATACTAATTTTTGAAGGTCATTAAAGTCCATCAAAAGAGCCTGATCTTCGAATTCTGAAAGCCATTCCTCAATTCCAATTGAATTTGTTCCATTGAATGATCTAATAGTGTCCTCTATGTCACGAAAATTCTTACCAAAACGCATAGAAATGTCACTATAACGTTTTTCGTCTCCACTGTTTCTCCTACATCTTTGTGAATTCTCTTTCTCTTTCTGTTCAACGTTTTCTTCTGCATAATTGTACACACTACTGTGAGCGGATCTTTCGTTAGCCTCTTGGTCGCCAAATTCGTCGCTGCTTTCGTCGCTGCGCTCTTCGTTTTCACAAAACAAACAATATGTGACTGCATATTCTTGTAATAAAACCTGACACATGACGACCAAATCTCAAAAAAATTGTGACATTATATATGTATTAGTTAAAGAGAACTACACATATATATCAATAAAATAAAGTAGCAGTCTAACACTCCTGGTTTACACCCTGTAACTGTCGACATAGGTCAGCAAAACACAAAGGTTAGTGACACTGCGATCCTTTTGCTCAATAAGATGGAGGCAGAACGGATAAACCTACTCCTGAAAAATGAACGGATAAACCTACTCCCGCTGTTCCACCAGGACTTCACCTCGATTTCCAACCCGAGTTACCCGAACCACTTGAATTATATTGAGAACGCGTGTGATAGACTTTAGAGAAAATGTTTAGTATCCATATGACTGCTCAATGGGATTCATAAACGACTAGCAAAAACACAGCGTGTTCACAGCGTACATTATGTATGTCGGCTATTTATATTAACCGAATCCCTTGCCTGGGATTTTATTAGAAAATAATACAAAAGAGTTTCGGACATAATTTCTTGCAGGCGCTATAGATGATAATTGTGCTCCATGAGCCTGCCAGCGAAAGTTATCGCAGACTCCCAAACGAAAGCTACGACTACTCCTTCTACATCAGGGAATTCTTTAGTTCCTTCTTTAATTCATAATGATCTTAATATTTATTCAAACAATTCATAATAATTAGAACCAGGGTGTGCTGTACGTTTGATCAATTTGATCTACAAAAATTTTTCATTTTAAAAACAGTTTAGCTAAATAGCGGAATCTCGGTACAAATCCGATTATAAAGGTTGCAAGAGTTGCATATTGGATCTTATTACCAATGATTACTATTTAATTCATGATTTCCTAACTTTTCTATAATTGAACTTTTCACATTAGTGAAAAAAAAAAAATAAAAGAAAAAAAATATACATTTTTGTGGCGTGATTACGCTAATATCCTCACAAATTCTCTTCTCTATAAATATTTTGATCTCTTTGATAATGCTCACCCGAATAAATTCATTTCATCAGATAGATTTATAAAAATATAGGGAAAATTGGCTTGTGATACACTTACAGCTTGTTAATTTGTCCCACGCAGATCTTTCGTTGTGTTGTTGTCGCTGTTGAAAATAGGGAGGTTTACATATTCCAAATAAAGCTAAAGCATCTATTTTCATTGTGAATTTACATGCATACTCAAATTCTGAAAAATGAAAATTATTAACTAACGAAAATATACACTGCCATTGTATTCCATTTCCTTTAAAATTTAACCATTTAGCGAACAAACACAAAAAAAGGAAATTCAATGAAAACTTAACTTAAAATTGATTCTAAACTACTGTGGAACCTTATGTTGACCCATTCACTTAATACTAATTATTTCGTCCGTTCCGAAGACGAATAAAAATCTCCTTAGGCAAATTATACTTGAAAATAATTCCGAAATGCTCTCCTCATCTACATAACGTTCTTGAGTGCGGTTAGGTTTCGTTCGTAGAAAGGTTCGATTTTAATACATCCTTTTACTGTACATCCTTCATGCATTAGGTTAGGTTTCGTACATCCTTTTAACCTAACCGTTAACCGTTTTTTTAACCTACACATGGTCTGCTTGTATGGCCTGGACTACATGGAAGGCAGGATATGCGGAAAGTGCGATGTTGACAATTATATATGTCTCAACATTCGAAATTTTCACTTTGCTTCGCTAACGCCGTTTGAAGACACAAAACTATTTTGGTAATTTTATCCACGCATAACATTTTATTTCGCACACGGATAGGGGCTTAATACCATCCGAGGCAAAAGTTAAATATATTTAAATCCCGGATTTCCACAATCGATTGTCGGTTCAGAAATTGCACACTGACGCAAACAGTTCACCCACAAAAATTTTGAGATTGCTGGGGGCAAGGCTGCCGATGGCAGGTGTCTCAGCTGAAAGGTCAATCAAGGCGAATTGCCAATACTTGATGGAAACTATTTCCGATGCTGTTGAAGAGAAAATGCATAAGTTAAATGTACAATAATTCGAGAATTATTGCAATAAAATTAACTTACATTAATCTCTTAAACATACAATCACGCATTACATGTTATTTCGCACACGGATAGGGGCTACGATGCACTCCCCTATTGGGTTACTAATACTAACACGCTGTCCAATAAGTCTCTATTGCCTTATGTTTATACCCTTGCAAAAAGATATTAATATTAATATTAATTTTGGTCAGAAGTGTGCAACGCATAGAGGGAAGCATGAATGAATAAAACGGATTTGATTGGCCCGAATGCTTAATTAGCGTTTTCACGCTTTTGACTTTTAGGGGGAGAATTGTTATTGCAAGTGTCCAATTGTTTATATAAAAAAAAACGGATGTTTAGGAGGCGAAAAATTTATAACTAGAATTTATAAAATTTGGAATTGATGACTCCCCCCATCCTAAAAAAATAGCCTGTCCTCAGGCGGATACATTGGGATATAGCGAGGGGTTTTTCTCAGCTGTAAATATTGGAGTATCAATTTTGTTTATAATTTGGTACTCAATTTTTCACAATTAAGGTTTTGATTATTTCGATGGTTATTTGATCGAAAATGCTTTATTATTAATTCTTGGGGCATTGCCTTAAACTTAAATTTAAATTTGTTTTAGCTTTCGGGTGCGGGTGAAATTTTAAGCCCATGGGCTGAGTTGGGTTGGGAGAGCAACAGAAAAGGAAATGCTCCGTAGCAGTAGCACAAAAATTGATTTTGTTTCCTCCGCTCCCATGGGCTGAGTTGGGTTGGGGAGAGCAACAGAAAAGGAAATGCTCCGTAGCAGTAGCACAAAAATTGATTTTGTTTTCTCCGCTCTCATCTCGCTTTTAATGCTTGTACTATTGCTACAACTACAAATAGCGCACCGAAAATTTTTTGCTCTTGAATTGCTCTGTGCTCCGACGATGTATTCTACGAAGCAGAGCAGAAGAGCAATTGTTTTCCGTTTGTGCTCTCTGCTATGCTACGTAGCCCTTCGAAATCAGAGTAGTAGCAGGAGCAGAGCAATATTTTTATTGAAATTGCTGCTATGTAGCAGCAAATGCAAACACTGTTTCAAACGTAGGGGTTTTTACTATTTGCTTGAAATGATAAATTTGGTTTAAGCCAGGAGGATGTTGTTGTATTCAATAGTTTTTTCGAATTAACGTTGAGGTTGTTTAATACTTCTAAACCTTTGTTAATAGTGTCTATTTCGTAATTTAGTTCGTTTGGTTGTACGCTTTATCGTCCTGATCAAGAGTACCAAAAAGATATTTGTATATTGAACCAATTCCGTTAATAAGTCATCGTTCATTACGTTTTACAATGTGTATTCCTTAATTTCCCTACTTAGTTTTTCTCTTAGGTATATGAATTATGTCTTTAAATTCCTGTGCTTGTTGCATTAAATTTTTATATGTAATGTCTATTAGCGTTAAATTTACTTTTAAATAATGATATTCAAAGTTTGTCGGTAAGTCCATGGTTCCTGTTTTAAATATTAAGTAACCGTTCGGTGCTTTTACTGGGTTTATGTCAATGGATTGACTGCATGTTGATTTTTCCTTTTCTTCCTTGAGGTTGTTTAGTACTTCTAAACCTTTATTAATTTAATTTAGTTCGTTTGCTTGTACGCTATTGCTTTCAAGATTATTTATTTTTTCTTCTAATTCGCTTTTATCGTCTTGATCGAGAGTACCAAAAAGATATTTGTATATTGAGCCAATTCCGTTAATAAGTCCTCGTTTGTTACGTTTTACAATTTGTATTCCATTAATTTCCCTACTTAGTTTTTCTCTTAGGTATTAAATATGAATTATGTCTTTAAATTCCTGTGCTTGTTGCATTAAATTTTTATATGTAATGTCTATTAGCGTTAAATTTACTTTTAAATGAAGTAAGTAAGTCGTCTCGCCGACTTGGGTGTACCATACACCAGGTGAAACCAATATTTAAAATTTCGAAAACCAAATGTATGTCTACTAAATTGTTTTAACATGGCTCATACCATTTGCTATCTCGCTCACTCTACAAACACACAAGCACTCTAGCGCCGCCACTAGCCAACGGCCAATTCTGCCCTTATGGATCGCGTAGCAAAATACGTTCATACGTATATTTTGTATGTTTCTAGTCCGATTTCAATCAAATTTGATAGTTTGATAGAAATAGATAAGATTTATTAGTCTGCCAAATTTGATCGCGATGGTCAAAAAAAGTTGGAACAACTATTTTCTGCGCGCTAACTAAACCAGTATATAAACCAAATTTGATGTTTCTATCTGCCATACTTTTTAAGAAAAACAGTTTTATGTAAATTCTGGGGGCGGAAGGGGGCGTGGCAAAAATTTGAAACAAACTCGATAAGCGTACATACTACACGAGACTGCATACCAAATTTGGTGGCTCTAGCTCTTATAGTCTCCGAGATCTAGGTGTTCATACGGACGGACGGACGGACGGACAGACGGACATGGCTAGATCGACTCAGTTTTTGATCCTGATCAAGAATATATATACTTTGTGGGGTCGGAGATGCTTCCTTCTGCCTGTTACATACATTTTGGCGACTTTAATATACCATTTCACCCTATGGGTGTATGGTATAATAATGATATTCAAAGTTTGTCGGTAAGTCCATGGTTCCTGTTTTAAATATTAAGTAACCGTTCGGTGCTTTTACTGGGTTTATGTCAATGGATTGACTGCATGTTGATTTTAATGTTAAGAATAGCATAATGCACAAAAAGTCATTTTGAGTTGTTGACCTGTAATTAATCAATTGTAGTATTTGGTTTTATTAACTTTTTTTTCTTTTTGAATTTTGATTTGATTTTTTGACTTTACTAATGGGGCTTGTTTAAATCTAGTATTGATTTCAAAGTCGTGTCTATATTTATTTAAATTGTTTATTTGATATATTTTATTCGTTTGGGTATTATAGTCGGGTGATCCTGCTTAGATAAAAATGTCCGCTGGTGTTCGGTTAGTTGTTTTATGTCTCGTCTTATGGTTGTATGTGTAGAGAATTTTTTCAAATTTGATTAATTTATCTTCGATATCATTTTCACTATTTATAATTCTGAGTTTTTCATTTACTGTTTTATGGAATCTTATTACGTCTGAAATGCCGTTTTTTACCCAATTTTTTAGTGCTATACACAGAAATGCTGAATCTTTGTCTGATTTTATTTCTATTGGTTTGCCCATTTCAGTGAATACTTTCATAATTGCTCTCTTGGCTTCTAACCAATCTCTATACTTTACTTCTACAAGTGTTGCAAATTTCGAGTAAATGTCAATGCATGAAAGGAATTGTAAATTGTCGATCATGTAAAAGTCCATGACGTAATTTTCTCTGATATGAAAAGTTTCAGGTGTTATTTCAAAAGTTAGTTTTGTATTTCTATTTTATGTCTTCGCGATATTGTATACTGAGCATTCGTTAATAATGTTTTGAGAATTAGGTTTTGAAAATCGGGGAAATAATATTTTTCTTTAAACAAATTAATCGTTTTTTCGATTACTGGATGTTATAATTCTTTGTGTTGTTTTATAATAATTTCTTTGAATTGTGCAAACGTTTGAAGGTACTCTAACTTAACGCTTGATTTCGAGGTTTTTGTATTTGCGTTCGATCGTATTATTTCAATAAAGGCTTGTTGAAATATGGGATAATCTTGTTCAGTATGTAAATATAGTACAGTTTTCTTACCGCAAAGATATCTTTTGATTATATCCCTTGCGTAAGCATTGTTCATTTCTTTGTATGTTATTTTTATGTTTGATTTATAAAATAGGTTGATGTTTCTGCTTTGTCTTCTGAACCTCTAATGAATTCTATTTGCCTGTTGAAATAATTAATGGGTTTTTCTACTATTTGAATGTAATTTCCATTATCCTCATGAGCACTATGTATTGTAGCTGCGGTGCTGTCTGTTGATCCTAAAAAGTTTTCATCTGATTTTCTTTGCGCGGTAAATATTTAATTTAGTAATCAAACTCTTTTAGTTTTATTCTCCATCGGTGAAGTTTCATATTTGGTTCTTTTAGATTGCTGGGCCATACTAAAGGCTTATGGTCGCTTAGAATTTCGAACTTTCTACCGAAAAGGTATGGTCTGAAATACTTTGTTGCCCAAACTATTGCTAGTAATTCTTTTTCTATAACTGAATAATTGATCTCATGTTCGTTCAACGTTCTGCTTGCGTAAGAAATAGGTCTATGGTCCTGTCAGATGAACGCACCTAAAGCTATATTGCTAGCGTCTGTGGTTAGGAAAAATGGGGTTTTAAAATCGGGGTATGCAAGTATGGGGTCGTTCATAAGAAGAAAATTTAATTTTTCAAAGGATGAAATATAATGGTCGTTTATGTTAATTTTAGCTCCTTTCTTTAATCGAAGAGTTAAATGTTTTGCAATATGTGCAAAGTTCGGTATGCATTTTCGGAATAATCCTCATAATCCTGAGAATGATTTTATTTCTTTTGGGGTTTTAGGGATCGGAAAATTTTGTAATTGCTTTGATTTTATTTGGGTTAGGTTTTATACCTTCTGTCGTTCTCTTAGTTTGTTAAATACCTTTCTGCGTGATTATATGTGTTCATCCAATGAAGTGGAGTACACTATAATGTCATCCAGATAAACAAGACAATCCTTATAAAAAAGGTCCTCCAAAAGAGAAAGCTGTTTTTGCAATAGATTCAGGATCCATTTGAATTTGATGAAATCCCTTTGTTTGGGCTCCAACTGAAGCCAGACTCTCTTTGCTAAAAAGAGAAAACGAACGAAGAGAGAGAGAGAGAGACCAAGAACAGCGCAAGTTACTTTGAAGTGACAAACTTGGAGATCCGTTAGTTCAATTCTTTTCTTTCTTATTTCTTCTATGGAAATTTCTAGAACTTTCAATTTTGTTAAAGACAGCATGGTTTGCTGTACTTTAATTATACTCTTGAAATTAATCTCGGTCGATGCGGTTGCATCTTCTGTGCCCGCCGACAATTGTACTATAGTTTTAGAAATGGTCATCTCATTTCTTCCCAATCGCAAGTGTCTCAAAGCCGCCTCGGTGGAAATCATCCGAAGGCCGCATCATATAAAACGAGCAGTTTGGGGCTCCGCAAGGGCGCAGCCGTTAGCCAACATATTTTTGGTGCCGAAACCCGGGAGGAATGATCTTGGCGATTGGATTTAGAGTGTGATTGCCAGTGGATAGACTGTTACTGTTGGCTACGGAGCAAATCACTTTGCTCACTTCGCTGGAGAAGTCATTGGCGCGGTATAAATCGGAGGAGTCGGGACATACCGAGAGTCATCTTGAAGCCAGATTGACGCAGATTTTCAGAGCAATCATCACCAACTGGTGCAAGAACGAGATAATGCGGAGATAAAGGGCAGATATTTTGACAAAGACATCAGAGACTGTTTCGAAGAAACCTACATAATGGGAGTAGCTGAGACTCGAAATGAGTTGCAGAGACATTAGGATCGGAGAATCCCGGCGTCAACTGCATTTGATGAGTCTTGTTTGCATCAGACGGTGCATGAACAAATGGGACCATGTCTGGAGGAAGTGAAACTCCTAACAGTTAAACTGCCTACCTTCAGCGGGAAATTTATTGAGTGGCCGGCGTTTAAAGAGGTGTTTTTAACAGGAGTACACCACTGCGACAAGCTGACGGACTTACATCGTTTTCATTATTTGAAGTTGGAGACGCAGCTAAGGATATTGAACATCTAACGCTTATAGCGGCGAACTATGAAGTGGATGTGTTCGATCAGAATTCATTGGAGAAGACTGGTGTGGATGTGCGACAACAGTCTGAAATTTTAGTAGTATACTACATGATAAAGAGATTACCGAATCAATAAAGAGTGGATTGGGAGCGGTCAATATCTTCAACGCAGAATCTGCCGAGCTTTGAGAAGCTCAGTCAGTATCTTGAAGCACAGTACAGAACAATGATTACGGCGTCAGCAGGTAATATCGAGGGAACTCTATCACGGAATAAACATCGGAATGCAAAGCCAGGTCTACATGGGTTACGAGTTAACCAGAACTACACAAAGGCTTCATTTGTTACTCGAGAGACAGACCTATGCATTGTGTATCAAGGGGATGCACACCTTATCGGAGTATGCAGGATATTCCACGAGATGAGGCTATCGGAACGAAGGGCATGTGTAGTGAGGCATCGACTGTGTTTTAGATGCCTTAGACCAAATCACCAAATAGATGCATGTGACGGTGCGGTAAATTGTGAAAAATGTCAAGGACGGCATCATACACTACTCCATGTAGACAAGTCAGGATGCGAGAGGTCGCTTGGCACACTAAGGAAGGGAGTTATCCCAACAGCATCTGCTAATGCTTTAATTGGAAAGAGTACGACAGAAATTGCGGTAAGGCATAAAGACGAGGTTTTATTACCAACAGCAATGGTGTGGGTAGAGTCGATAGAAGGCTATCCCCTACAGTTCAGAGCGTTTTTTGATCAAGGTTCTGTGCACCTTGAGTTCTTGTTCTTGTGAGTTTCGTTCATTTCAGAGAATGCAGCTCAACAGCTACGTTTACGGCGCAAACAGGCTCACATCACGATACTGGATTAGCAGATACAAAAATTACAGATGCGGCAGCAGAGGTGGAGCTAGTCATAAGATCAATCTACAACCCACATGCGAAATACAAGCTGCTCGCGTCAGTAATACCTCTAGTGAGTAAGCGCATGCCAATCAAACGACTGCCGTTTGAAGAGGGACTCATCTGAAGGGCTTACCGTCGACTGACCCTAACTTCTTCAGTCCACAAGGAGTTGATATTTTGCTGGGAAATGTCGTCTACGATGAGCTGATGCTAGGAGACTTACTTTTTTCTTTTTCTTACTTGTACAAATCAATGGTAATTGTAGAATCATATAAGGGCGCGCTAAAACGATTACATTCTCTGGACAGACGGTTGCGTACTGATGCGAGTTTGAAGAAGCCTTATGTTGGCACGATAAATGAGTATCTGGAGCTGGGTCAAATGGAACGTGTAACGTCACGGGCTAGTAAGACGAGCAATCTTGCATTGGGGGGAGTCGATCATTGTTACCTACCGCATCACCCAGTCATAAAGAAATCGTCATCAACTACGAAGGTACGAGTTGCCTTCGATGGATCGAGCAAGACGAGTAATGGAAAATCGCTTAATGAGATTCTAGCAATAGGTCCAAAATTGCACGTACATCTTCAAGGAATCATTCTCAATTGGCGAGGGCTAAAATGGGTATTTATGGCGGATGTTGAAAAAATGTACAGATGTATTAATATTCCACCCGACGACGCGCAGTACCAACGTATTCTATGGAATCCGGACACTAGTGATTATGTGGCAGAATATGCCTGCACAACGGTAATGTTTGGAACGAGCTCCGCACCTTATTTAGCCATGAGAGTTATGAAACAATTAGCTATGGATGAATGCGCGAAATATCCACTGGCGGTGGATGTTATAAATCATCATGTCATCATGTATGTAGATGACATACTGTCTGATGGCGACAGTATTGCAGAAACGGAGGATGTCAAGAACCAAGTGATTGGAATGCTTTGTAGTGGTACATTCGAACTACGGAAGTGGGCGAGTAATTGCCCAAAGCTATTAGAGAACATACCAGTTGAGCATCGAGAATCAAGCGGATTGTTACACATGGAAGGTAATGATACTATTCGCACTTTAGGTCTATACTGGAGTCCCAAAGAAGACGAGTTCCGTTTTGCTTTGCATGTCGTTCCGCCAATGAGCTCACCTACAAAGAGGTCAATACTATCAGTTGCACGACTGTTTGATCCCATGGGATGTCTTATTCCGATAATGATTACTGCTAAAATTCTCATGCAGCAACTGTGGAAGGAGAAAATTGGCTGGGATAGCACACTACCGAACACTGTTGAGAGAGAATGACAGAAATTCGTGAAAGAGTTACCAAACATAGTAACTATACGAATACCACGGCATGTTACATGGGGGCTACCGGGTGGTGTGGCTGAATTGCACCTGTTTTGCGATGCCTCGTCACGCGCATATGGAGCTGCGGCTTACTTGCGCTTTCCAATTGGAGAGGATAAGTATCACACAGAGTTGCTATTGTCAAAGGGGAGAGTATCGCCAACTAAACAACAACTAACCATACCTAGAACAGAGTTATGTGCTGCGCTTGAAGCAGCCAAAATGTATAAGTATCTACAAGAGAATCTAAGAATTAACATTAATTATTCGAACACTATTTTTTGGTCAGATTCTATGATAACCATCAGTTGAATCCATGGTGGAGCTGCCAACTGGAAAGTATTTGTGTCCAATCGAATAAACAAAATCCTGGAAATCTCAGACGAAAGGCAATGGAGACACGTCGCCTCAAAAGATAACCCTGCAGATTATCTAAGCCGTGGCATGAGTGCAACCAATTTGGCATCGTGTGAATTATGGTGGCATGGGCCAACATGGTTACAAGGATCGGACATCAAATGGCCTTGTAATGCTATTGATCAGGATTCGCTGTCGGTTGTTGACACTGAACGAACGTGTTTTACGTCTCGGAGGCAGGCCTCGAGATTTCGTGTTGCCCATAAATGAAAAATATCCTTATATATTACCGTATAAACATCCTTTCACAGATCTGGTCATATCTTACAGTCATATTTGCACCTTGCATGGTGGAACCTCACTTACGCTGAATTTTATAAGGAAGAAATTCTGGATTGTTAATGGACGCAATGCAGTTCGGTTTGGAATTCATAAATGTATCACATGTTTTAAGATGAAGCCTCAATTTGCAGGTCAGAAAATGGGAATGTTACCAGCAGTACGGGTACGCCCTTCTAGAGCATTCTCATTGGTTAGAGTGGACTACGCTGGATCCGTAAATATTTCGCCCTGCAAAGGAAGAGGACGTGTATCCCAGAAGGGATATATTGCTGTATTCGTATGTCTAGTGACAAAGGCCATTCATTTGGAACCAGTTGGAGATCTGACCTCAGATGCGTTTATATAGGAGCATTTAACCGTTTCATTGGCAGACGTGGCCTATGCACAGACGTTTATAGTGACTGCGGTACTAATTTTATTGGAGCCAACAAAAAATTGCAAGTGGACAAACTGGAATATTGTTCGTACATTATGAAACATATTGCGCCAACATTATTGAGAAAAGGAATCAACTGGCATTTCAACCCACCATCAGCGCCACACTTTGGTGGATTGTGGGAGGCTGGAGTGAAGTCCATGAAGTATCATCTGAAGAGAACTCTCGGAGAACAAGTTTTAACATTCGAGGAAATGGTAACTGTGTTGGCACAGATTGAGTCTTGTTTAAATTCAAGACCGTTATGTCCCCTATCAAATGATACTGACGATTTAATGGTATTAACACCCGGTCACTTTCTGATGAGTGAACCGCCTTTAGCACCTCCTGCTCCGGAATTGGCTAAGGTTACTCTGATTGATCGATAGAAGAATTGTCAATATTATGCACAACCGTTTTGGAGAAGATGGAATTCGGAATATTTATCACGATTACAAAGGAGACCAAAATGGCTGCAGACCAAGGAAAATATAACATTTGGATGCATGGTGCTCATCAGGGACGAGCGATTCCCTTCTCATGAATGGCCTCTAGGTCGGGTTATGGAGACACATGCAGGACCCGATGGACTAGTGAGAGTGGTTACTTTAACGACAGTCAAAGGACTCATGAAACGACCGGTAGCCAAACTCTGTCTGAGAATGTTTGAGCTCCAACTGAAGCCAGACTCTCTTTGCTAAAAAGAGAAAACGAACGAAGAGAGAGAGAGAGAGAGAGACCAAGAACAGCGCAAGTTACTTTGAAGTGACAAACTTGGAGATCCGTTACTTAAATTCTTTTCTTTCTTATTTCTTCTATGGAAATTTCCAGAACTTTGAATTTTGTAAAAGACAGCGTGGTTTGCTGTACTTGAAATATACACTTGAAATTAATCTCGGTCGATGCGGTTGCACCTTCCCCGCCGACAATTGTACTATATTTTCAGGTTAAGAAAATAAAGCAACTGGATTGAAGTCAACCTGGTCATCTCATTTCTTCCCAATCGCAAGTGTCTTAAAGCCGCCTTAAAGCGCCTCGGAAATCATCCGAAGGCCGCATCATATAAAGCGAGCAGTTCGGGGCTCCGCAAGGGCGCAGCCGTTAGCCAACACCCTTAGCTAAATCAATGGTGGTGAAGTATTGGCATTTTCGCAGTTTGTCGAGAATTTCATCCATGACTCGAATAGGGAATTTGTCATCTATTGTGACTTCATTTAAATTTCGGTAGTCAATGACTAATCTGAATTTTTGTTTGTTCGAAGCATCTCCATTTTTTGGAACGATCCAACTTGCTAATTGTGGTTATATCATATCTAGCTAACCTCATAAATAATGTATCGGGTAATTTTTGTTGATTACATCTTTTATGGTGTTATTTAAAGCATTTGTATAAAGAAAAGTGTTATTTGCATCGTTTTCAAGACTAAGCTTGTTTGTGATAATATACGATTTATCTTCTAGTTCTATTACAAACTTACGAAGGTTTCCTGCATAGTTGGTGTTGTAGAGGCGTCGAAGAAGTTCCTCACATGGGGTCTGCGTCTTCAATTCATTGATGAGGAATGTTCTTAGTTCCGGCCAGATGTTGGCTTGTCCAATTTGCGAAAGTCGTTGTGCCTCTCCAGTGAGCTGCATCTCGATTGCGCTGAACAATATGTTATGTTGCCTTATATCATGGGTTGGATATAGGTGCATGATGAAATCTATTCTCCTTATACATTATTTCAGATTCTCTGGTGCTCCATCATAGCCACCGAAGACAGTGCTTGATTGAGGTGGGCTTCGGTGAGTTCTACGGCCATTTTTATTTTTAGTGGTGTTTTATTTTGTTCGCACAGAAGTTCGCGTTTTGTTCCACAATTGGATTTTTATGGTTGTACACACACTGTTGACATTTCCGCGCACAGTTGGCAGTAAATATTTTTCACTGTTGTAGACTTTTGGGCGTTCCCGTAAGTTCTTGATGTCGGATTCGGAGTTTTATAGTGATTATTCACTAAGTCGCCCATAGGAGACCAGGACATAGCCTGTTTCGCGCGAGCCCAAGCAGAGCGCTGTCCACCTCCCGCCCGACCGACCGTGGGGCGCAGCCGCATATCGGACGGCACGATCGCGTGGACAAATACAAATAAAACGGACAATCAATTAAAAATATGATTAACTACAGCTAATTACGAGCTAAATGTGCTAAAATAGAAGTTTTCACAAGGAAAAGAGAGGCTTCTGATCTGATTACGGGTACAGAAGATTGTAATCAGAACATAGGACTCGAAAAGGTTCATGCAAAGAATAGTTAGAACGACAGTGTTTTAAGAATAGAGGAATAAAATTTCTAGTAGGTCTACGGGTACAGATAGGTTTAACTGGTTCAATAGCTCAGGAGAGTCTATTTGACCTATTAAAAGTTTATGAATAAAGATAGCACCAAGCATTACTCTACGATTAATTAAAGAAGGAAGATTGATTAAAAGAAGCCTACTGGAGTATGATGGCAAATTGACATTGCGATCCCAATTTAGACCGCAAAGAGCGAAAAGCAGAAATTGCTTTGGAACAGGTTCAATTTTACTTTGGTGCGTCTGATATTGAGGTGACCATATGCAAGATCCGTACTCTAAAATAGGACGGATTAAAGAAGTATACAGAATTTTGGTTGTGTACGGATCGTCAAACTCTTTTGACCAAACCCAAGAACATTCATAGCTTTACTAACTGTAGCAGAAATATGAGGATTAAAAGTTAATTTATGGTCCATAAGAACACCTAAGTCATTAATAATATCTAACCGCTCTAAGGCGGTGTCGTCAACAGCGATCAAAACGCCACCACCATTACGGATAGTCCGATCAAGTCTATATATTAAATATTTTGAGGGGAAAATTGAAGCATCGGCAATATCAGGCTTCAGCCAAGTCTCAGTAAAGGCAAGAATATGAAAGTCAAAAGCTAGACTATCTACATAGAGTTTAGACAGTTTAGTCTTTAGTCCCCGTACGTTCTGATAGGCCAGAGTTAGGGACGAAATTAGTTTTTAGACTCGCCAACAGGTGCAGACGAGCCGGAAGGAACGTTATTCACAGAGGCAGATAGCAAGGTAATCGGAGGCCGCTTCTTCTTTTTTATTGTCTGTATACTCTTTTACAACAAGGTGTTCCGGCCAAAAATCTTTATGACATATTTGGCCAAAAATATCTGTGGAGAACCCTATTTTAAAGGACGAAATGTCCCGAGTATATGAAAAACGGAACTTTTCCACAGCAATGTTTGGTGCTTGAACTTTGCCCTGGATGTGGGCTGTGACTTCTTCAGAAGTAGTATTAGGATCAAGCCTCGAAATAATAGTTTGCTTTTTGGGTGGAACTACAACAAGGGAACTAGGAATACTAGGCACAGCAGTAGCGGCTACGGCAGACGCAGCAGCAGCTGAAGCAGCCAGCACTTTACTAGCTCCTCTTGTAACTACTTTATTGGCAATATTCCTAACTACAACCGATATCGCGTAAGTAGGTGGGATACTGTCCCCAGGGGAAATGGGCAGAGACTCCACACCTGCCAAAGCCTTACTCCTAAACGATATCAGCTGCTGTGCATTTGGTGACATAGGGTTAATGTCGAAAGCCGGAACTGGTAGAGACGAATGAGCCGACGGACTGAGGGACGCGCCCTGAAACCTGGCCATCTTTCGCGTCGGAGATTCAATCAAAAGTTTAGAACTTCTGAATTGAACCTCCATCGCCAAAAGCTCCTCTTGGAGCTTATGAACGCCAGTTGACAGGGTTTTAAATGCATCCACAGTCCGTTTCATAAAACTTCGCATCTCGAGCGCCAAGCCACTACACGAATCACAGCCCCATTTAAGGCCGCCACCCTGTGCAATACTATCCCGCACCTTGACTGTGTAACCAGCACATTTAAAGTGCATTACATTGTCACACACACATACTTTTTGTAGGCTGGTTTGCTACATTATTTTTTGTAGAGGCGTCGAAGAAGTTCCTCACATGGGGTTTGCGTCTTGAATTCATTGATGAGGAATGTTCTTAGTTCCGGCCAGGTCTTGGCATGTCCAATTTGCGAGAGCCGTTGTGCCTCTCCAGTGAGCTGCATCTCGCTGAACAATATGTTATGTTGCTGTATGTCATGGGTTGGTTATGGTGCTCCATCATAGTTTTTGTTTATTTTTAGTGGTGTTTTATTTTATTCGCACACAGTTGGCGTTTTTGTTCCACAATTGGAATTTTATGGTTGTAACACACAAAGTTGATATTTCCGTATATTTCCATATACAGTATATCTGGTTTGATAGGAAACAAAGATATTGTTTTTGTTGAGTTAAAAGGGACTTTATTCAATGAATGAATAAAACAATGAATGATTTAAAACTAGTATAAAAATGTCTTATAGTAATATTTATAGGTTATGGTTGTGAGCCCTTTAGTGGCGTGATCGATATTGATGCGATTTGATTGGCCCGAATTTTAATGATGAATTAGCGTTCTCCCGCTTTTGACTTTTAGGGGGACAAAAATTTATAAGTTTTGGGTATTGATGTTGAATATATGACTATATTCTTCAGCATATAACTTCGTTATTTGCTAAGCTAAGATGGTAGGTAGGCCGTTCTGGCGTTAAAACGTTTTTCCACTTTTACGGCTACAGGTGAGGGTATACAAACTTTGACGCGCTCGAAGTTAGCCCCGGCCCTCTGGTTCTTATTTTGATTATTATAGGTTTCATTGTCTTAACTTTAATTTTATTACTTTTCTTGCTACAATAAATCGTTAGAAGGAATAAATAAAATAAAATATCAAAGAAGCTAGCATCGGCTATGCCGAAGTTATATACCCTTGCAGTCCTTGGTAATAATAATTTTACATGTTTGTTTTCTGCAACTCAATTCATCAATATACAAACAAAACAATTTTACTCTCTATTTTACGATTTGTTCCTTCCCTCTTCCCTCATTCCCAAAGCAAAGCAA
>NW_025814327.1:0-78314 GCF_018902025.1 Drosophila willistoni | reverse complement strand
TATTTAATATATTTATTTGTAGTATTTTAGTTTATTTTAACGTAAAACTATTTATTGGATTATTTTAATTAGATTTAGTTGGAAATTGGTCGTGTTTACTGCTTCGCGTCGTTTGGTCTTTCGTCTTTTTTGCAACCGCTCTCGCTCGTCTCTTCGGTTCGACTGCCCGTCTTTCGCTCTTCTTTAGCTCAATTCGCCCCGCTCAGCAGACTTGCCAGACCCAATCCCACAACTCGGCCATCCTAGTATGCATTCGCCTCGAATGCATCCTGGTCGTCTATGTCACAGGGAACCCACGGCTTCATATAGGCAGCGCAAGTCGTAGTTCGCCTAGGACCATCGTTGAACAATGTATCTTTGACCACGTCGTATGTATCTCTGGCCTTTACCATGGTAATGCGGTACGGACCTAAATATTTGGGCTTCAGCTTCAAACCTCCTCCAAGTTGGGTTCTTTCAATACCTACCAGATCACAAGCAGCACAAGATCAAGAAGCAGGTCTGCGACGTAAGTTGTAGGTCTTCTTATTTTCTTCTTGCATACGAAGGATCTGCTGCTTCGCTATATTCTGTAGATCATCTCGGTTGTCGTTAAAAATCTGAATCATCTTATCGTGTATTATTTCTTTCAGCTTAAGGTCGTCTTTTGTGTGCATCTTTGTACCAATCAGTAGTTCGAACGGCGTTGAATGTGTGCTTCGGCTGTACGTTGAGTTAATCGTTTGTTGTACTGAAGTTCGATATTTTCTGCCTTGCAATACTCTTTAAACTCGTCAGAAGTAAACGCAGAACCTCTGTCAGAAATAATTTGAACTGGATTTCCAAAAATTAAACTTTGTTGTTGTAGTCTTGTGATTACTTCCTTCGTAGATGTCGTTTTCGTCGGGTACAACCAGCAAAATTTTGTAAAGCCATCGATAACTGCAAGAATGTGCTTATACTGTTTGTGAGTTGACTCTAAGGGTCCAAGAAAATCGATGTGGAACGTCTGAAAAGGCAGTTCTTCTTTCGGCAGTGGATGCAGTTCTCCTTCTTTTTTACCAAGCTTTCGATTAAGTGTTAGGCATGGAATGCAGCATCTTATTTGGTGTTGTATTTTCTCATCTAATTTTGGGATATAGTACTCCTTTGCAATTATTTCCTTCGTCTTTTTCACAGAAAAGTGACCTCTTTCGTGAGCATGCTTAATAATTTCCCGTTGCAGAGTAGAGGGAACTACAATTAGTTCTTCATCATCAACCAACTTATAAAATATGCCAGCTTTCATAAAATAGTTGTTATGAGAAGTTTTCTGAGCAAGGATATCGATTATGGCCTTCAATTGGTCGTCTTGTGCTTGGGCATTCTTTAATTTACTGTGTATGTAATCTTCTGTTATAACCATAACGGGGTAGCGACTAAGCGCATCCGCATGACGTATACGATTTCCTGCACGGTGCTCAACATCAAAATCAAATTCTTGGATCTCAAGAATCCATGGTGCGACTCTAGTGCACACATCTTTTTTATCCATCGTCTTTGCAAACGCATTACAATCGCTTATAACTTTAAAATGCATACCTAGAAGGTAAACTCGGAACTTACGAAATGCTTCAACTACCGCCAAAATCTCTAATTCGTAGCTAGTGAATTTTCTTTCCGCTTCAGTCGTCTTTTTGCTCATGTAGTATACAGGGTGCAATTATTTATCATCGGGTAACTTTTGTAATAAAATTGCTCCTAAGCCATCAATCGATGCGTCTGTATGTACTTCTGTTTCAAACTTGGGGTTAAATATTTGCAGAACAGGTTTCTGTGTTATCAATTTTTTTAGCAAATTAAAAGATTTTATCTGACTCTCATTGAATCTAAAATTTGCATCGTTTTTTAATAAATCAGTAAGAGGCTTGGCTATAATCGAAAAATCTGCAATGAACTTGCGAAAATAACCAACCAGGCCAAGAAAACTTTGGAGCTGCTTTTGATTCATCGGCATAGGAAATTTGTTTACAGCTTTGGTCTTTGCGTCTGAGATACATATCTTCTGATTCTTTATAGTATGCCCCAAAAATTCTATTTCTCTCTTCAAAAAGCAACATTTCTTTAAGTTAATGACTAAACCATATTCTTCACATCGCTTCAAAACATTTCTCAGATTGGAGACGGCTTCCTCTTCAGTTTTACCAGGGATTATAATGTCGTCGACGTATGTGATAGCCGTACCAGCACGGGTTAAATCACGAAAAATGGCATTAAGGTGTCTCTGAAATACCCCAGGGGAGTTCGTCAAACCAAAAGGAACTTTTAAAAACTGGTACTGTCCGTTGTGTGTAACGAACGAGGTGAATCTCCGACTCTCTTTTTCAACATCTACATGGAAAAATCCATTCTTTAAATAGATTGTGCTGAAAACCGTTGCTCCTTGTAGCCGATCCAATTGATCTTCAATCAGGGGTAATGGAAAATGGTCTTTTACTATTACCTTGTTTATTCTTCTGTAGTCAATGCACAGACGTGGAGTGCCATCGCGTTTTTTTACTAATACGACCGGACTGCTGAATTCAGACTCGGATTGTTCTATTATTTCGTCTTTCAGCCACTGATCGACTTGGTCATCGATTATGCACCGTTCAGCAAAAGCGAATCTGCGTGGTCTCGAATAAATTGGACAACACGCATTTCAACATTTGTCGATTTTAACTTTTCCGGCTTGTAGTTTTTGATAAGTTCGTTCACTTCGCACTTTGTACTTTTCGATGCATTTGAGTCAATGTCAATTTCGTCGTTTTCGACTTTTATTCTCATTACCGAACTTAATTCCGTTTCATCATTATATTTCCCGATTTGTACGCCATCGCGATTGATTTTTATTTCGGCTTGCTTACAAAAGTCTTCTCCCAAAATCACTTCATCATCTAGGAATTCAAAGATACCACTAAAAAAACCAAATCAAACTGTTCTTGGCTTACGAAAAGCCTTCCCGTAAACGAACCGATAGGTACCACTCTCTTTTTATCTCCGAAACCGTATAGAACTTTATCAACTTTAGCGAGCTTAGGTTTTTTCAAACGATTATAAATTGTTTCCGTTACGATATTATATTTGCTACCAGTATCAAGCAAGGCTATACACTTTTCATTGTTGATTGATACTTCTTTACACATAAACATATGATCAGCTGATATTTTATTAGTATTACGAACATCTGTGCTATTTTCAGGCTTTTTATTTGGACAGTCTTTTGCTATGTGACCAAAATTATTGCAACCAAAACACTTTTTTCCTTTACTCTTATTGTCACAATTCTCAGATATATGTCCTTTTTGCCCACAGTTATAGCATTTTATACCACTTTCTTTATTTTCGTATTTCATTACACTTTCTTTTTTGATTTGCACGTTCTTAGACTCACTTTTTTGATTACTTGACTTTTCCCGCATTTTTTCATAACATTTTATTTTCTCTTTAAACTCTTTTAGGTTATTAGCATTGTACAATATTGCTTTGTTCATACTCAAGTCATTAATTCCGTCAATTACATACTGCATAAGAGCACTGTTCTCTATATTACCCCGTGATGCCATCTCTTTCATTTTCAACAAATATTCTTGAACACTTTCACCTTTCTTTATTTTCCGTTCTGACAATTGTTTATGTAACTCCGCGCTATTTATTACTGTTTTAAATTCATTTAAAAGTGATTCTTTCAATGTCGACCAATTTTTAATTCCGCGTTCACTCAGAATAAACATTTTAGCAAGTCCTTTAATAGCTCTTTTAGCAAAAACAAATTTTTGTGAACTATCCCATTGCATCAAGTCAGCCATGTCTTCGAAATACTCAATCCATACTTCAACTGATAAATTTTCATCGCCATGGAAAGGTCGTAAAGAGTCTTCAACGTCCCGAAAACTCAAAGCGAACCTCGGTGGTGGCATGTTGACATTCACTGCACCTTGCGTATCAATATTGTTGGCCACGACTGTAGAGTTTGCCCTATTCGTTTGTTTCGCATATTTTCGTTTGTTGCAGCTGTTCTAAAATTCGTTTCGTCGCTCACTACTGACAACATTTCGTCTTCGTCTTGCATATGGCCTACATCTCCATCTCTTTCGCACTCATCGTCGTCATCTTCGTTTTGATCATTCTCTGTGTCAAGGTCAGCTAGCAAATTTACAGCTTGCAAATTGCAAAATAAATGGGAAGTTAGATTCGATTTATCATGCGATAAACCCAAAACGTTACAAATAATCACTAAATCGTTATTTGTTAAATTCTTTTCCACATAAGACACTTTACTTTTATATAAATCGCTGTTGCAATCAAAATCAAACCCTTCAAATTTTCTTAGTCTTTGGCGAATTGCACGATCGCCTTCTTCTTCGTATATAAATTTGTGAAACAATGTAATATTAGATTTCTTTTCAGTTTTCAGTGCCTCTTGCAAATTCACAAAGTCTTCAAGTTTGCTCATAGTTCTTTCTCTTACGCACACACACTAATATTGTACATACAAATATGTATATGTAAATTAAACACTTCCTTCACTCACGGGTTAAAAAAATGAATTTTTATTTATAAAGTCACTTTTATTACAATACAGTATGTTAATATTATAACTGAAAGATGCTGACTTTGGTGAGCGAATTCGGCGGAGTTTAAGCGAAGTTACCGGTTGGTTTGTACTTAGGCTCAAGACTGATTTGCTATGGTTCAATTATGTTGGATGAAGGCTTGGGTAATCGACGTCGTCGCAGGCGGCGGCGTTGGCTGAGTCCAATAGTCCACTTTAAGTGCGTGGGACCATTCTTTGTTTACACAAGTGTTCAGGACCATTCTTTGTTTATTGCCGAAATTTGTGGCGTGATTCTGCGTATGCACCGAACCCGAAACCATTCTTCTAGGGCCTGGGAAAATGGGGTGCAGGCTTATTGTTTATCCTAGCGATCGGACTGTTACTTGAGATTGGCGATCATGCGACAAATGGGCATGTGACGATTGAGTGGGGTTGACCAATGGGTATTGCATGTGATGATGAAATAGGGTCGGCCAATGGGCATGCGGTTAATGGGCATGTGTTGACGGACTTGGGTTTATGGCTTCTATGTTATGGTATGAGTTGTGATAGAAGTGCTTAACTCCTCCCCCTTTAAGTGCGGACGTCCTCGGTCGCAACAACATATTGGACAGGCCCGATTGAGACTTCCATTGGTAGACCATGGTTGCCTGTTCCGTGGCTACAGTATTTTTTAATGATGCAATATGTTATCATCGCAGCTGCTAGAAGAGTTAGAATAATCCAGTTTGACGAAGACATAATCAAGTTGTTTCTTTGGATACGATAGCTTTTCACCTCTCTGCTGCTTATTTGATAGTAACTGTAACAGCGGTGGTTGAACCTCGGCTTCAAAGCGTGTCTTCACAATATACCAGGAGTCTTCTATAATGACTGTCGCGTTTTCCGCTTGGATTATGAAGGTGCCTTCTAGGGTGATGTTTTCTCCATTGATGCTGATGTCTCCTTGGAATTGGTTCAGCAGCAAGGTACCGGGCATTATTTCCGAATGAGATTTTACGTGCTGATTGTTGATGACCTTACATTGGGGATTCCTTCTTTGCAAGTAGGCTCCTACATTTACTGTTTTCTAAATTAGTCAGATCTTCCAGTTTACAAATTGTCTTACCATTATGAATTTTACAATTACTCTTATTGGTTAACCCGAAATATTTCTTGTTACATTTCATGATGTTTTCATAGTCTATTTCTTCTATAAATTTTTGATATTTAATTGGTATTGCTAGGATTTGTTTACAAATTTCATTAATTACTCTGGGAAGGCTAACAATATAAAGGAGTGATTTACCATCTGAGGCTACACTGACCTCAGCAAACTCTATTAATTCTTCAATGTTTATAAATGTTAAACTTTCTTCTTTAATTGTTTCGATGAAATCTATTTCGGTAGAGGATAATATTAGTGAATTTACTGTATTGGCCTTGGCCCAATCGATTGCATAGATAATATTTGTTATTTCTTCTCTTAGAAGACTCAATTTAAATTTGGTTATTTCAATTTCTTTTGACTTATTGTTAGATTCGGGTTTACCTCTAATTAATATGGTATTAGTTATTTTAATTAAATCATTTATCTTATTTTCTATTAGATTATTAATTACGACCTGCCGATTATTGTTTACCAATTGTTCATTGATCTTATTTACCACAATCATATGATCTTCATGATCAGGTGTGCCCGCTAACCATTTCCACGCCGTGCCAAGTATATCAAGCGATCTTTTGTTTCTAAACTGCATTGGCTGAAGCCTCCTCAGTTCATTCTGTATCCGCGTTATCTCATAGGCCAAAAAAGGCTGATACGGACTTAGGTTTGTCGAATTTTTGACGACTTCTTTTAAAACGGATATGGACATTTGATATTTTTTTAGTTCGATGACATGGACGATTTTAAAGGTTCCGTTCTGGCGCGCGGCTAACCCGGTTTCCAACATGACCACTCTTGACTTAGTGTAGTCTAATATGGTTGTGTGACCCAAGCAAAGTGGTAACATAAGCAATCTGTCGGAAGAGGATGTTTATCAATATTTCAAGTGGTTTTTATAAACTATCCTGCCTGACCTGGTTTTAATTTTGGTATTAAGATCTTCGGCTACTATTTCTTTTTTGTATCTAGACGTTAGTTTCGAACCTAATCGTTTATTAATCCTAACGTAGATGGTTTCACCTGGATCGTAAATTTTTATGGGTTTTTTTGTTTTGTTATGGTACCCTAGGTCTTTGTTTTGTTTCTTTAAGATGTTTTCCGAAATCTTTTCCCTTTCGAGTGCTAATTTTTCTGGTGTATGGATTAAATTTGTTGCAAAAAATGCTTCTATTGGCTTTTTATTGGTTGTACTGTGGATTGTTTTATTGTATTCATCTACAGCCTTGAATATTAAATCCTCAAATTCCATTTCGGGGTGCTCTAACTTCAAGCATCTCATTATTTCCGTATATGTGGAATGAAATCTTTCTATTTGGCCGTTGCTGGATGAAGTATAAGGTGGGGTAGTGTGGACTTGTATCCCTAACTGATTATTTAAAAGAAATTTGATTGATGCAGAATTTAAAGCTTTTTCGTTATCCATTACCACGGTTTTCGTCATACCGAAGGCTATCAATAACTCACGTAAGGGCACTTTAAGATGTTCTGCTGCTTTTGAGTTTACGAGTTTAACTTGCGCATACTTAGAAAATTTGTCTATGGCTGTTAGAATGATCTTATTTTGGGTGGAATATAAATCTATATGAATTATTTCGCCTGGATATGTCGGAATAGGGGTTGGTTGTATTTCTTGATTCGGAGGGTGTCGTTGATACTTCGAGAGTTTACATGTTTGGCAAGAGTTTACTATTGCTTCTACTTTTTTCTTCATACCTGGGAAAAAATACTCAGATAAAATTTGCTTTTTATTTTCGATGGAATTTCTATGTGCTCTAAGGTGTTCTTTAATTATGATTTCTTGTTCTTGGGTCTGATCATGGACATCTACAGTTTGAATTTGGGTGAATCTTGCCTTGTAATTCCTAAAATGCTCCGGAAAAATTTGTTGAATTTTACCCATGATACTTTCAGAAGTGAAAATACCATTTACTATTCTCGGATCCATTTTTCCCTTTAGAATAGTTACAAGATCGTTTTCAGAATAATTACTTCTCACTATTGTATGTCTGTGGTATGTGGGGAATGGTATTTCGAAAGTGGTGGATTCGTTATCACCAGTGAGGATAAACAATTGGTTTTTAAAGACATTGATGGGTACTTCCATTGCTGGAATGAGTTCATGCCCTGAGCTTTCATCACTGTGGACTGTAGCTGACGTACTACTAGCATTTATGTTAGTAGGGTTCCTAGAGAGTGCGTCTGCTACGACATTTGAGCTACCCGGTTTATATTTCAACTCGTAGTTGTATTCCTCCAGGTAACTTTTCCATTTCTTCAGCTTTATGTTGTTATTTTTTGGGCTGAGAGCATAAGTGAGAGTCTGGTGGTCGGTGTAAATGATCACCTTGGACTTGCCGTATACATACATTCTTAGCTTATCCAATGCCCATACTATTGCTAGCATTTCTCTTTCATTTGTAGCATAGTTTTCTTCAGCTTTGGATAACGCTGTTCTAGAGAAGCTCCTAGTGCGATGTTTGAGGCATCGGTGGTTAGATGGAAGTCTTGTTTAAAGTCAGGGTATGCTAGCTTAACGTCTTGTGACACTAATGCATTTTTCACTTTCTCAAAGGCATCGGTTTCGGCTTCACCGAATCGGATTTCGATTTCATATTTGCCTTGGACAAGGTAGAAAATACCAAAGCTAGATGTCGGAAATGCTCTTCCTCTGATTTACTGAATATTATTATGTCGTCGATGTAGACGTAACAGATCTTTCCAATGAGATCTCTCAAAATATCATCGAGAGCTCTTTGGAATATTGATGGGGAATTCTTTAGGCCGAAGGGGAGTCTCGTGAACTCGTATTTCCCTCCATTCACGGCGAATGCCGTTTTTTCAATATCAGATTCCTTAAGGGAAATCTGATGAAATCCGCTCTTTAGATCAAGAACAGAGAAATACTTATTGTTGCCCAACTGCGCAACCATTTCTCCGATTTCAGGGATAGGATACCTATCCGAAACTGTAACTGCATTGAGCTTTCTATAATCTATGACCATCCTATATTGCTTATTCCCAAGGCTGTCACTCTTTTTAGGGACTATCCACACAGGGGAATTATAGGGCGACCGTGAGGGTCGTATTATACCATCTCGTAATAATTCTTGTAGCTGGTCTTCTACTACTTCTCTTAGAGAGGCTGGATATGGGTAATGCTTGGTGTAGACTGGAGTGTCTGTTGTCGTTCGGATTTCTCCTTGGACATTAGTAGCATAAGTCAATTTTTTATTTGGGTCCGCGAATAGCGATTTGTACTCCTCTTGGAGCGCCTTTAATCCTAATTTCTGCTGATTAGTGAGCTCATCTGATTTGAGGGTATGGACCTGATGGGCTCGCATCTGCTTCACTTTAACAACATGAGAGTTGTTGACGTATAGTAGATCTTTCCCTACATCAATGATAGCGTTTAACTCTCTTAGTGAGTCATTACCTAGAATTCCGTGGAACGGATTCAGATTAGGTAATAGGAAGAATGTTATTGGTTTATTGGGTTCGTTAAATAAACCCAAATGGATATGGCTGGTTATTAAAATGCGACCGCTTACGGTGTTCGCGTAAAACTTGTGTTCATTCGTTTTGATATTTTTTGCTATTTCTGGTTGGACATAGTTCTTGTTTGAGCCGGTATCTATTAGAAAATTGTATGAGGTTCCGTCTTTGTCCCGGACAACAAAGTACGGCAAAGAGGAACACTTTAACCTAAAAAATTAACGGTGTCCTCAATTTGTGGTTGTTGAGGCTCCTGCGATTGTGGTCTGGTTTCCTCTTTGTTCTGTGGGACTAACTCTGAGTTGTCTCCTTGTGAGGTAAAATATTGCTCCTGCTGTTGATATTGTTGAACCTCAGAATATGGGACTGATTCAAAAGGGTCTTCTTGGCCCTGATAAGCAGCCTGATAATCGGACATATCGGAGTAATGCTCTTCTTGAGGCGGTATGGTGATATATTGTTCACCTGACGGACCGGTTTCTATATGGAATTGCCTCTGCACTTTATTGGGAAAATTTACGGTGGACAGGTTGACTCTCTTGGGAGCAAATTGTTGTGGTAAATTAACATTCGGTTTATTCATGTAGTTAACTTTTTGGTTAAAATAGAGCCGTCGACATCCATTGGAGTTGGTGCCGGCTGAGGTTTCGGGGCAAATGGCCTCGGTGGTGCGTTGAAAAATACGGGGTTATTAGGTTGAGGGAATCTATTTTGTGGAATGAACACGTTTTGCATGGGTTTCTGATTATAAAAGTTGTTGTTGTTGTAAGGTTTGGGTGGAATTGCTGGTATGAACGGTCGTTGAGGTTGCACGTTAATTTTAGCATACTGTTGGGGTTTTGGTCCTACAGGTGGACGAATGTCACGATGGCCGATAATGTTTCTAGCCCTCTTATTATCCAACATATTGCACAATTGCAATGCATGCCTCAGATCTTTGGGTTCAGCTAAGCTCATTCTGTCTGAGAGATCTCCGTTCAGACCTCTGATGAAGGTATCTAGAGCCCTATCTCTGACCTGTTTAGCCATGGCTTCCATAGTCTCGGGAGAATAACCCATCGTTTCGATTTGGTCTAGTATTAGCGACATCTGTTGGTGAACTGCGAAGTAGAAGTCATGAATGGAGGTGCCCTTCTGGGTCATGGTAAACAGCTGATATTCTAAAGTGCTTAAATCTCGTCTGTCCGTGTACTCAGTTAACAAACACTGCGAGATTGCGCCCCAATGTAATGCGGTGCGATAGACTTTCAACAATGTATTGGCATGGCCTGTAATTTTTCCTCGAATGGTCATAAGAATTGCATAGTATTTGGGTGTTCCCTGAATGGGGGCATACAATTCCATCAATTTTGTGGCGGTAGTAAACCATGTTGAGAAATCCTCACGGCTACCTGAGAATTTGTCAAGATTCTTTACGATGTCTGGCACTTTATCTAGTTCATGCCAATCATCCTGAACGCCAGCTGCCTGGTCCCTAAAGGGTATATGTCCTGACTGAGAATGATTTAATTGTTTCACTATTTCCTGTAACTGAGACGACAAAATTGTCTGGATAGCTACATCTAGTCCCTGAATTGACAGTGCCTCGATTCTATTTGCGGTTGATGCACTTGAGGTGGATGCTGTCGGAGCATCAGAGCCTGCTGCATGAATACCACCCTGCTGAAGGACTGCGGCTTTAACCCAGTTGTCTTTAGTCATTTTGGAAATGGATTGTTTTTTAATTAGGGTTAATTCAAGGTGTTACGGTATCGCGAATACGAAAAATAATTAGGATTAATTCAAGGTGTTACGGTATCGCGAATACGAAAAATATAATCCGCGAAAATTAAATTTTTTGCTTATATTGATAAAAATATAGCGGTATGTCCGCTAATCTTGGATGGAAATGGCTTGTGGTATTATACAAAATTTTCAATATTATGTGGTTATCTTTTATAAAAATATTTTTTTCAAAATTTCAAAATTATTTTCTCTACTTTTTTTTTTTTTAAATATTACTTATTAATTTTTTCTTAACTTTTCATTATTTTCTTTTTCTTTTTGAATATTACTTATTATTATTTTCTTTTTTAATTTTTCATTATTTTCTTTTTCTTTTTCGAGTGGGGAAAAAATTTAATTAACGATTTTATATAAAAAAAAATAAAAGATATTGATTCACAAAATTTTTTCACCCACTGTGTTTTCACAATAAAAATTTTATTTTGGTTTTCTTTTGCTTAAATTTATTTCACTTAACTTACATTAATGCTATCATCCTCGGTGCTTTTTACTGATCGGTTTGTAGGAGGTCTCGCTTTTCCAACGTCGAAGGTACTAACGCTCCTGGGCAAACACTTTTGGGTTTTCAGTTTTCCTCCGAACTAGTCTTAGAGGAATTCGCAGCGATTAAAATGACCCTGTCTGATTCGTGGTATAGTTCGATATAGTGTTTTTGTTTCACTGACTCTAAAGGCCTTTAACGCGTTTTTTGGTCACGAATCACTGGTATCTTTCACTAACTCACGATCACGTTGTATTTAGCAGGGTCCCTGCTCGGGCGCCAATTAAACACTTCCTTCACTCACGGGTTAAAAAATGAATTTTTATTTATAAAGTCACTTTTATTACAATACAGTATGTTAATATTATAACTGAAAGATGCTGACTTTGGTGAGCGAATTCGGCGGAGTTTAAGCGAAGTTACCGGTTGGTTTGTACTTAGGCTCAAGACTGATTTGCTATGGTTCAATTATGTTGGATGAAGGCTTGGGTAATCGACGTCGTCGCAGGCGGCGGCGTTGGCTGAGTCCAATAGTCCACTTTAAGTGCGTGGGACCATTCTTTGTTTACACAAGTGTTCAGGACCATTCTTTGTTTATTGCCGAAATTTGTGGCGTGATTCTGCGTATGCACCGAACCCGACACCATTCTTCTAGGGCCTGGGAAAATGGGGTGCAGGCTTATTGTTTATCCTAGCGATCGGACTGTTACTTGAGATTGGCGATCATGCGACAAATGGGCTTGTGACGATTGAGTGGGGTTGACCAATGGGTATTGCATGTGATGATGAAATAGGGTCGGCCAATGGGCATGCGGTTAATGGGCATGTGTTGACGGACTTGGGTTTATGGCTTCTATGTTATGGTATGAGTTGTGATAGAAGTGCTGAACTTGTATATATACGTCGTTTGCCACGTCACCAGATAACTGTGGTATTCAAACACTTTCGCGTCGTTCGTTGAAAACTTTTTCACCGTTTCTTTGCCGCTTTTTCGTCGTTAGCTGCCAATTTTTCGTCGTTTGATGCTAATTCTTTTTCGTTTTCGCGCTGTTTTTTTTTTTTTTTGTCGTCGTTTGATTCCACTGTTGCGTCGTTTTGTGTATGTTTGTCTCTTTCTCACTCACTGATTTGTACTTCTTCATAAGTTGAGTCATGCCTTCTTTGTAGGTTGAGTCATGCCTATTTTGTAGGTTGAGCCCCCATATTTGTATGAATTTGACCTATTTAATATATTTATTTGTAGTATTTTAGTTTATTTTAACGTAAAACTATTTATTGGATTATTTTAATTAGATTTAGTTGGAAATTGGTCGTGTTTACTGCTTCGCGTCGTTTCGTCTTTCGTCTTTTTTGCAACCGCTCTCGCTCGTCTCTTCGGTTCGACTGCCCGTCTTTCGCTCGTCTTTAGCTCAATTCGCCCCGCTCAGCAGAGTTGCCAGACCCAATCCCACATATATATATAACTTTGGATCTATTGATTGGATCGCTTCAAAAATTCGGGATAACATTCTTCAGAAACTGTACTTTAAGATAAAAAAAATAAAAAAAATCGATTTTTATACCGAGCACAACATATGTATATAACCGCTTAATAAAAGACCACAAAACATGTAAGAAAGAACACTCAGCTGACATAACTATATAAAATAAAAACCAGAGGGCCGGGGCTAACTTCGACCGCGTCAAAGTTTGTATACCCTTGCAACTTTTATGGTAACTCTTTCCTTACCTAAAGCCATCAAAGTGGAAAAACGTTCAAGCTAAAAAGGCTAACATTTGCGAAAGAACGGCCTACAATCTTAGTATAGGAAATAACGAAGATTTGATCAAAGTCACTGTTTTCCACCGATCGTTCCTATGGGAGCTATATGATATAGTAACCCGATATTTATCAAATTCGGCACAGTCATTAACAGATATACTAAACTAACAAATATTTAATTTAAAAGCAATCGCGTCAAAAGTAACGAAGTTATTGACAAAAGTCACTGTTTTCGAAAGATCGTTTCTATGGGAGCTACATGATATAGTCACCTGATCTTGATCAAATTTAGCACAGTCGTTTATATGTATAATTAATTCACCAATATGAAATTTCACGACAATAGCTCAGAAAATAACGAAGTTATTAAGAAAAGTCACTGTTCGTGACTTTGCTATTTGAATGGGAGCTATATGATATAGTGGTCCGATCCGGCTGAATCCGAGATATACAACGCCTGCAGTATATACAAGCCTACATGCAAAATTTCAGCTCTGTAGCTTTTACGGTCTAGGAGGAGTTTGCGTTGATCCAGACGGACGGACAGACGGACAGACGGACGGACGGACGGACGGACGGACGGTCGGACGGACATGGCTATTTGAACTCGTCTCGTCGTGCTGATCAAGAATATATATACTTTATATGGTCGGAAATGCTTCCTTCTATGCGTTGCACACTTCTGACCAAAATTAATATACCCTTTTTGCAAGGGTATAATAAAGTAAGTCATCTCGCCGACTTGGGTATACCATACACCAGGTGAAACAAATATTTAAAATTTCGAAAACCAAATGTATGTCTATTAAATTGTTTTAACATGCCTCGTACCATATGCTATCTTTTACTCTACAAACACACGAGCACTCTAGCGCCGCCACTAGCCAAAGGCCAATTCTGACATTATGGATCGCGTAGCGCATTTACGTATTTACGTTCATACATATATTTTGCATGTTTCTAGTCCGATTTTAGTCAAATTTGGTAGTTTGATAGAAATAGATAAGATTAATTAGTCTGCCAAATTTGATCTCGATGGTCAAAAAATTGCAAGAGACAATCGGTTTTTTCTAAATAATGGAGGCGGAAGTGGGCGTGGCAACGTATTAAAATACATATATTCTGTGCGCATACTAAGCCAGTATACATACTAAATTTGGTGACTTTAGCTTTGTTAGTTTTCGAGAAAATCAGTTTTGTTTAATTTTCGGGGGCGGAAATGGGCGTGGCAAAATTTTTAAATAGTCAATATATGCGCGTGTATTAAGGTAGCTTACATACCAAATTTAATGTCGGTAGCTTTCATAGTTTTTAAGAAAATCTGTTTTTTGTAAATTCCGGGTGCGGGAGGGGGGCGTGGAAAAAGTTTGAAACACACTCGATAACTGTACATACTACAGGAGTCTACATACCAAATTTGGTGGCTCTAGCTCTTATAGTCTCCGAGATCTGCGTGTTCGGACGGACGGACGGACGGACATGGGTAGATCGACTCCGTTGTTGATCCTGATCAAGAATATATATACTTTGTGGGTTGGAGATGCTTCCTTCTGCCTGTTACATACCTTTTGGCGACTTTAATATACGATTTCACCCTATGGGTGTATGGTATAAAAAGATGTTATAAAATAGCTAATCTTCATTCTTTGAATTCAAAATATGAACTAATTTTTACTTACAAAAGTTTTAGAATCGAGGAGGCGACAACTGTTCTGAAAAATACTTATTCTAATGACCCACGTTTTCGGGTTTTGAAAATTATTTATATCTCATGCTCAGCGTTGGCTACTTGTGTGTTTTCAACAGAGTGTGGATGCCTGTTTTTTTTGGTTTTAAGCAATACTTAATATATGAATCGTTACGACTTATTTTTGCTTCATGTTTTTGTTTCGTTTTTGTATATTTGTTTGTTGATTTGGTGAAGTTAATTTAGATGAACACGATGTTTAATCTTAAACATTCTGCAAAGGGCCGCCAAATGCGACGTTTTGAACTTTATTTTTGTAGTTAGTTATTAATATTATCATTAGTTTTTTCACTATTGTTAAAGAAGCATGACCAGTTGCATTATGACTTCCTATTCTTACCAATTCTGCTGTATGGTTTATAGTACGGCGGAAAATTTTAAAAAACTTCTAGCCTGTGAAAATGTGGCCTATTTAATTCAACAATTGCCATCTGAATATTCTTATTTTGTACTGGCTGTGGGATTTATACTTTTTCTTCCCCAGTTTTCACTTTACCTCCAAAGTGGTGTCCTGCCCGGTTCCAAAAATTTCTTTCTTGCTTTTCGATTTGGTGCATCCCGAGACGATATAACCAAATTGAATATTTTGGCCTAGTAGGCTATAAATCTTTTTAACTTGTAAGATTTGGGTATTATTATATCATCCTTACCAGGTTTATTAAATGTAGGATCAGCTAGTTCGTAGGATTGCCATTTTTATTTTTTAATTGTACTACTGCGGTAGCCAACAGTGTTGATTATGGGGCTACACAAGTATTAACTCTCCCTAGTCGGTGGCACAGTGGAGACGTACTAAATCTACAATTCTGTTGTTCTCGAGTTCGAACCACCCGACGTAGGTGGAGTTTCCCCCAGATGAAGCAATACTAAAAGGTAGTTCCGTCGGGGATAACGGAAACGATGGAAACGATTGTGGATAACGACTTACTTACTTCATTTTTTTAATATGTTGCCACGCTGTTGATTTTTTGAAAACCTAAAAAGCTGTATAGTCGCCAAGGATATTTCACTCAAGAAGGCGTGTCTCTGACCATATTGGTTAATCAAAATGGGCACATAGATATCAGTCGAGTCATCAGGAAGTTCCTCCAGCATTCTTCTGGATTTAATCATCCGAACTGTTTTATCTGGGTAAGATGTATTAATAAAATTTTCCGCACCCAATTATGCAACCCCAAAATATTATATGCAGCTGAAATTTAATAGCTTCTTCCTCTGTGCTGAGCTTATTAAAGCCTATACAAAGATTTTATGATGCCAAATTAGAGTCCTTCAAAATAGTGCCATCGAAGAACTTGTTTTAAATATCAAAAAGGCACGATTTCTGCTTACGTACTTTTTCACTTTTTATACCCTTGCAAAAAGGGTATATTCATTTTGGTCAGAAGTGTGCAACGCATAGAAAGAAACTTTTCCGACCAGCAGGATGAGACGAGTTCAAATAAATCAACGCAAACTCCTCCTAGACCGTAAGAGCTACAGAGCTGAAATTTTGCATGTAGGCTTGTATATACTGCAGGGATTATATTTCGGATTCAGCCGGATCGGATCACTATATCACATAGCTCCCATACAAATAGCAAAGTCACGAACAATGACTTTTCTCAATAATTTAATATTCGTGAGATTATTGCACATATAAACGACTATGTTAAATTTGATCAAGATCGGGTGACTATATCATATAGCTCCCATAGGAACGATCTTTCGAAAACAGTGACTTTTGTCAATAACTTCGTTGTTAGTTTAATATATTTGTTAATAACTGTGCCGAATTTGATAAACATCGGGTAACTATATCATATAGCTCCCATAGGAACGATCGGTGGAAAACAGTTACTTTAATCAATATCTTAGTTTTTTTCTATCCTAAGATTGTAGGCCGTTCTTTCGCAAACATCAGCCTTTTTAGCTAAAACGTTTTTCCACATTGACGGCTATAGGTAATTAAAGAGTTACCAAAAATGTTGCAAGGGTATACAAACTTTGACGCTATGGAAGTTAGCCCCGCCCCTATGGTTATTAAACACTTGGTTATTAAACACTTGTATTTACTTATGAAATATACTTTTTATTCACTTTATATTACATAGACATTTTCACTTTTAATTACATATACGTTTCATTCATTTTATATTTGTTGATACACTTTTTATTCACTTTGTATTGACAATATTTGTTATTCACTTTTTATTAGTAGTTTCTTGTTCACTATTTCATCCGGCTTATATAGAGATAACGTTTGTTGCACGCTTAATTTTTTAAGATTGACTAAACCGCAAAATAAAATAAACAAAATGATGTCTTCTAAAATACAGGTAGGTAAACAGAAATTAATATTCATACACGTGCCCATTTGCGCAATAGGTCATTTTTTGTAGAAATACTGACCTATTATTCGAAAGTATTGTTACCTATATATGTATATTCTTGATCAGGATCAACAACCGAGTCGATCTAGCCATGTCCCTCTGTCCGTCCGTCCGTCCGTCTGTATGAACACGCAGATCGCGGAGACTATAAGAGCTAGAGCCACCAAATTTGGTATGTAGACTCCTGTAGTATGTACAGTTATCGAGTTTGTTTCAAACTTTTTCCACGCCCCCCTCCCGCCCCCGGAATTTACAAAAAACAGATTTTCTTAAAAACTATGAAAGCTACCGACATTAAATTTGGTATGTAAGCTACCTTAATACACGCGCATATATTGACTATTTAAAAATTTTGCCACGCCCATTTCCACCCCCGCAAATCAAACAAAACTGATTTTCTCGAAACTAAAAAAGCTAAAAGCCAAATTTAGTATGTATACTGGCTTAGTATGCGCGCAGAATATATGTATTTTAATACGTTGCCACGCCCACTTCCGCCTCCATTATTTAGAAAAAACCGATTGTCTCTTGCAATTTTTTGACCATCGAGATCAAATTTGGCAGACTAATTAATCTTATCTATTTCTATCAAACTACCAAATTTGACTAAAATCGGACTAGAAACATGCAAAATATATGTATGAACGTAAATACGTAAATGCGCTACGCGATCCATAATGTCAGAATTGGCCTTTGGCTAGTGGCGGCGCTAGAGTGCTCGTGTGTTTGTAGAGTGAGCGAGATAGCAAATGGTATGAGGCATGTTAAAACAATTTAAGACATACATTTGGTTTTCGAAATTTTAAATATTATAGTATGCATTAATATACCATTAATATACCTATAAAGGCATATATGTACATACACGCATAATTATATAAAATAAAAATAAAATTTGTTGATTGTCTTTAATTTGGTAAGAAATACCAAATCCTGAAATACCAAATCAAATAAAATAAAATATTTGAAAATATTTCATAGTCACACTGAAAAACAAATTCAAGTATAATTTTCCACTAGATTATATACCCATCAGTATATTTTTCTCTTTTTTTTATTATTTATTATCACGGTTAGTTGGTCCTTCAAATTTCGACTGCGCCAGTTACCAAGTTGAGGATCCGGGATATATATATTTGATGGTTTGGTTGTAGATATTTTTTATTATTTGGTTTAGGTAAATAAATAAATAATTTAATTTCGACGTCAAAAGAAGACTGTTTCATTTTTATTCGCATTAATTTCTATGTACCCACAGCCTACCTGGCTGACCGTCGATAGAATGATGGTAACTAGCTCCAGTTACTGCTGCCTGGGGAGCTTCAAGAGGGGTATCGAGAGCGGCTGCAACAGAGCTACCTTGGACTTGGCTGAAACGAGACTCAAAAGTATTTGATTATTTTGTACGATAAGGAAATACGCCACGGCAGAGAACGGTAGTCTTGTGCATGCCAATTTTTAAAATAGGATCTCGGAATTTTCACGTTCTCTATCAAGGGTGAGAAGGACAGACATGATTGCCACATATCCAGAGTGGGTGGTATTTCCTCATCAATCATCCAATCAATTTTCGATCGCCAAACTTGTTGGAGTAGTATTTTGAGATAAGCCCATGGGGTCAAAACTTGCAAAATTTCCCTTTTGGTGCGCTTAAGGCGTACAAACTTTAGTGCATAGGTTCCTTTTCCGGTTTTTTTCCGAATGGCTTGAATCGATGTAGTCGTCTACGTAGTGACTTCTCTGAATAGCATTAGCTGCCGAAGGAAACTCATCTGTTTTATCTGTCGTGTTTTTTAGCGTTCATTATTATTATATATTATATATATTATAAACATATTCAAGTGTTTTTCAGTAAGAACGCTTCAACTTTCAACCCACAAAAGGGGTTGACTTTTTTAACTAATTTTTTTTTATTATCGATTTTGAACATATACATGTAAGTATGAAATTCAATTTATTTTGCGTGAGTACAGTGTGCACGTTATAAGTTTACGTTTTGTCTTAACCTTTTTTGTGCAAACATTCGTCAATGTTTTAAGGTAATAATCATGAAAGTTTAATTACTAAAAGTTGCTAATTAGCTTATAATCATAAATGAACTAAAGTGGTCTTATTTGTTTTCATGGAATATCATGGGAAATATTCACCGTTATCAGTTGATCAGTTGTTGTGTTGTTGGTTTTGTTTTCGTTTTCGTCGTTTGTTTTGTACCTTTTCTTATATTAAATTTACTGTACTAATTTATGTTTGCTTTGCACATTTTATTTTGATTGTATAGGAGCATGTTATAACTGTGTTTTCACGCATCCACATTTTTGATCTTTGGTGCAAAGAAAAAGGCACGAATGCCGAAAAAATGCAAGGCAAAAATAATTTACTGGCTACTAATCATAAAAGCAAAGGCTACGAAGTCAATACGATTGATCTTAAGAAATGTATTCAGTATATTTGCAAAAAGATAGTTGCCTGCTGGATTCAGTAGAATTAGAAGTTTAGTTGTACAATACAAATCTGAATGGCTAAAAACTAAAGAATTTATTGTCCTGAAGCCTACTGGTAGTGCTCAACAAATTGATCTAAGTTCTAGTCGTGGACGGCCCAAAATTGATTTTGTTGAGTCCTCAAAAAGGACGAAACGTCGCCAAATAGTCCTACTACAAAAGCATGATGAGTCTGCAGCTTCTGTTTTGCGCTCATCTGATTCTCAGTCAAGCCTTAATGCAACTGAAATAAATATTGAAAAGGTCTTGTCGCTTGTCGTCGACATTGGGTTGTTCAAAAACCAATACTTGGTCATTAGATCATTTATAAATTCAGAAGTTTCCTATAACTTATTGCCAAGTTACGAAAAAATTCTTAAGTTCAAAACATTGAGATATCCAAATAATATTGTTGTAGACGAAACATATGCAGAAGTGGAACTACAAAGTCTTTTAGACAACACGGCTTCAAGTATTTTAGAGCTTCAAAAGAATTTAATTTAAGAACATTTGGATGAAACTGAAAAAACTTTAACATTAATTGGAAAATGGGGATTCGATGGCAGCACTAGCCACAGCGAATATAAACAAAAGTTTTCCAATTGTATTAATGACGAGAAAAGTTTATTTGCACATCGTATTTGTCACATTTCCGTCAAAGAAGAGCTTTACTTCAAGGAGAAAATAGCTAACTTGAGGAAAACAGAGCATAAAATTTGCAATACAACATTTTCTATAAAGCACGCCCTTCAATTAACCATGGTGGATGGTAAAGTTTGCAACGCGTTAAGCAACACGTCTTCGATGAAATGCTTTTTATGTGGAGCAAAGCCGACAGAAATGAATAATATTGAAGAATGTGTTGGAAGAGATGTACAAGAAAAGTATTTTGAATTCGGTCTATCACCACTTCATTCATATATCCGGTTTTCCGAATATTTCTTGCACATTTCGTACAAGCTGGATTTACATCCAGCTTTACAACTTTGGCAAGTACGATCGGGAGAACTCAAGTCTATTGTATTAAAGAAAAAACATCAAATTTAAGCGGAGTTTCGAGAGAAAATCGGGTTACTGGTCGATAGGCCAAAGGATGGAGGTAGAGGAAACTCCAACGATTGCAATACTGCCAGGAAATTTTTCAGTAACCCAAGCTTAGCATCTCAGATTACAGGCATTGATAAAAAGTTATTGCCCGATGCGCTGCCATCAGCCACCAGCCTCAGTCCATATCATTCAATTGCGTCCAAAAATAATCGTTTATCATGTCGGGGTATCCATTTCCATTCACAGTAACGTGGGCCAAAGACGTCGCATGTAAACCGCACCAAACAGTGATTTTTTCGGGATGCAACGGTGCCTCATGAATCACGTGTGGAATGATTTCTGCCCAGTAACGCATATTTTGCTTGTTCACAAAGCCATTATGCCAAAAGTGAGCTTCAACACTGAAGATGATTTTTTGGAAAAATCTGGATCAGTTTCGCAGCAACAGAACGATTATTATCAAGTTTGTAGCGTTCCGTGATGAATTGTATACTAATAAAGTTTACAAATGACAAGCGAAAAATATTTTATTGAGTACATATTGAATTGTTTATACTTGCAACAAAGTGTTACAAGTTGAGCTCTTTGTGTTAAATGATTTTAGATACGATTATACCACACTACAGTTCATAACTATCTTGAACTCTATTCCTTGAAGATATATTCTAAACCGTTAATTGAAATATATTCATTGGAATTCACTACGAAACTATGGTACTTGTCTTCTACATCTGTTGTACGCCTAACAAAATAGAACACTGGCTGCGTCTTATTATCTTTCTTCCTCTGCAAAAGCATTAAAAAAATCCAAGGGCGCTAGCGTCGCAGTGTAACTCTGTTGGGTCAGTCGGGTTGTATAAAGCAAGTATAGGGGATTCTAGCAAATTTCTTTTTGTTTTCAAAACATTAATTCTTTACCACCGAACTCAAATTTTCTACCCTTTCTCACCAGATCGTATTGCTATTTTTGATTAATCTTTAACAAATCGTCGAAAATAAGAGTATAACCCTAGGAAACTCTGTACCTCTTTTGATCCTGATTTTTAGCGAACTACACTTGACAACATTTCAAGCGCTTATTGTTCATTCTTCACATAATTTTCTTGACATTCCTGCTTTGCACTATTATCATTATCCTTTTCATTTTTAAGAGCATCCTCTCTACGATCATTATTTACGTGTTGATTTTAGCGACCTGTTGGTTGTTTGTGGTATGCTTAGCCGGATAAATGGAAAAATGGAAGTTTGTTTTTGTTTTTTTTCCGATAATTTTAGACCACCGGTAAACGTCTTCAGGGCAACTATATAAATATAAATAACATTTAATTGTGATTATCATAACATTAATCTGACAACAAGAAACACCTACTTATTTTTACACGTCCGTACACTGGTTGTCGATTTGGTTTTCCTATATACATTTCATCACTGTTTTGTTTATTTTGTTCATAAATATAAATAATATTTAATTGTGATTATCATAACATCAATCTTGCTTTTTGTCCTGTTGAATAAACTCCTTAACGTGTTGTTGGGTTTGTGCGCTATTTGTATTTGTTCATGGCAATCCGAGTTTGCTAATCTTTCCGACAGTTGTGGGACATATGTGACGGACATAAAGCGCTTTGTCGTGGTTTCTGTTGGTTTTTTGTATAGATCAGTCTAGTATCTGGTGACGCTAGTGATCCCATAAGCATTCCTTTTAGTTGTGTGTATTTGTTGTCCTTGTATTTAAAATATCTGTTCTCTTGTATAATAAAACATTTTTCCCTAATAGTGTCAAGTGCCACTTCTATTAGAATACTTCTAAAATGAGACTATGTCAAATCATATGAACTTTCATCGTCGCAAATGCATGTGTCATTAATCCTTGTTTTACATTGGTACCTTCTTTATGAATTTAGGTAATCCGTAATTCTTTGTGGAATTGATGTGTTTGTTATTAGCTTATTTCGATCGGTCCTAGAAAAAAATTTATGTTTGTATAATTTTTCACCAATTAAAGTTAAATATGTATTTTATTATCGATTTTTTTGTCATGCTCAGTCTTATCCATTGCAATTGTCTTATTTCCTTTATTTGATGTTAAAATTAATATGACATTATTCTATCTGGGAAATTCCCTTCTTTGTTCCAACGCGATCAAATTTAGCAGACTAATAAATCTTATCTATTTCTATCAAACTACCAAATTTGATTGAAATCGAACATACCAAATATACGTATGAATATATTTTGCTACGCGATGCATAAGGCAGAATTGGCCGTTGGCTAGTGGCGGCGCTAGAGTGCTCGTGTGTTTGTAAAGTGAACGAGATAGCATATGTTATGAGGCATGTTAAAACAATTTAATAGACATACATTTGGTTTTCGAAATTTTAAATATTTGTTTCACCTGGTGTATGGTATACCCAAGTCGGCGAGATGACTTACTTTATTTTTATTTTATATAGTTATGTCAGCTGAGTGTTCTTTCTTACATGTTTTGTGGTCTTTTATTAAGGGGTTATATAAATATGTTGTGCTCGGCATAAAAATCGATTTTTTTTATTCTTTTATCTTAAAGTACAGTTTCTGAAGAATGTTATCCCGAATTTTTGAAGCGATCCAATCAATAGATCCAAAGTTATATATATATAAAGTTATTATGTTTTTCAAAAAGTGTCGTTGCAGTGACCACAATAACTAGAAATGTTTTTAACTGACTGATCGTAACTGATTTGGTGTGTACTTGAACAAAGCATATTTCCTAATTTTTGTACCACAGAAGAAGACGTTTCCGGCCCCATAAATTACATTAGCATGAGAAGCTGAGCCGATATAGCCATGCCTGTTATTTATAACATAACAACATATATGATTTACAATCTTAATTTTTCGGACTGTAGGCATTTTGCGGGACATTCTAGGGGAAATCGCTGCGCAAAAACGTGTTGCCAACATACCTATCCGTTTCTTAGGCGTTCCTATTGTCTGAGAACTTGACAAAACACGCGGGCAAATCATCGCTGTGACCAAGTTGTAATGTGTAAAGGCAGTGTTGGTCAGGTCTGCCACCCTTTGTTGCTCGTTATTGAATCTGACGCATTCGAATAGGATGAGTCTTGAGTCTTCGACTGTGCTGCTGCCGCAGACCAAGCAAAAGGGTACATGCTCATGCCCAAACCGGTGAATATAGGATCTGAAGCATCGGTGTCCTGATAGCAATTGTGTGAGTTGGAAGGAAACTTGGCCATGTTTTCTCTCCATCCAATCCTTTACGCTTGGGATGAGGAGATGCGTCCACCTTCCGTTGCTAGAGGCATCCCTTTAATGCCCCTACTGTATGACGGGACGTGAATAGCTAGAGACCATACTTGCGCTGCATACAGAATTACTGACGTTAGATCGCTCGCTAGCAGCAGCCTTGCTATATACGTGGTACAAGTGTTCCCAGCAAAGACGAGTGTCTATAAACACGCCCAGGTAACGTTTAGCCCGCTTCGAGACGATCACAGATCCCTCTACTAGTATCCTGGCTAGGATGCAGACCCAGTCCGCTGTATTCAAGGCGTTCAATTGTGACGACCAGGCAGTATTTTTTAGAGCCGCCCTTCCACCGAGAGCCTTCGATTAAATTTGCAGCAATATATAAAGTGAATAAAAAGTATATTTGATAAGGAAATACAAGTGTTTAATAACCAAGTGTTTAATAACCATAGGGGCGGGGCTAACTTCCATAGCGTCAAAGTTTGTATACCCTTGCAACATTTTTGGTAACTCTTTAATTAACTATAGCCGTCAATGTGGAAAAACGTTTTAGCTAAAAAGGCTGATGTTTGCGAAAGAACGGCCTACAATCTTAGGATAGAAAAAAACTAAGATATTGATTAAAGTAACTGTTTTCCACCGATCGTTCCTATGGGAGCTATATGATATAGTTACCCGATGTTTATCAAATTCGGCACAGTTATTAACAAATATATTAAACTAACAACGAAGTTATTGACAAAAGTCACTGTTTTCGAAAGATCGTTCCTATGGGAGCTATATGATATAGTCACCCGATCTTGATCAAATTTAACATAGTCGTTTATATGTGCAATAATCTCACGAATATTAAATTATTGAGAAAAGTCATTGTTCGTGACTTTGCTATTTGTATGGGAGCTATGTGATATAGTGATCCGATCCGGCTGAATCCGAAATATAATCCCTGCAGTATATACAAGCCTACATGCAAAATTTCAGCTCTGTAGCTCTTACGGTCTAGGAGGAGTTTGCGTTGATTTATTTCAACTCGTCTCATCCTGCTGGTCGGAAAAGGTTCTTTCTATGCGTTGCACACTTCTGACCAAAATGAATATACCCTTTTTGCAAGGGTATAAAAAGTGAAAAAGTACGTAAGCAGAAATCGTGCCTTTTATTGATATTTAAAACAAGTTCTTCGATGGCACTATTTTGAAGGACTCTAATTTGGCATCATAAAATCTTTGTATAGGCTTTAATAAGCTCAGCACAGAGGAAGAAGCTATTAAATTTCAGCTGCATATAATATTTTGGGGTTGCATAATTGGGTGCGGAAAATTTATTAATACATCTTACCCAGATAAAACAGTTCGGATGATTAAATCCAGAAGAATGCTGGAGGAACTTCCTGATGACTCGACTGATATCTATGTGCCCATTTTGATTGACCAATATGGTCAGAGACACGCCTCCTTGAGTGAAATATCCTTGGCGACTATACAGCTTTTTAGGTTTTCAAAAAATCAACAGCGTGGCAACATATTAAAAAAATGAAGTAAGTAAGTCGTCTCGCCGACTTGGGTATACCATACACCAGGTGAAACAAATATTTAGAATTTCGAAAACCAAATGTATGTCTACTAAATTGTTTTAACATGCCTCATACCATTTGCTATTTCGCTCACTCTACAAACACACAAGCACTCTAGCGCCGCCACTAGCCAACGGCCAATTCTGCCCTTATGGATCGCGTAGCAAAATACGTTCATACGTATATTTTGTATGTTTCTAGTCCGATTTCAATCAAATTTGGTAGTTTGATAGAAATAGATAAGATTTATTATTTGATTTATTTGATCGCGATGGTCAAAAAATTGCAAGAGTTAATCGGTTTTTTCTAAATTATGGAGGCGGAAGTGGGCGTGGCAACATATTAAAATATATGTATTCTGCGCGCATACTAAGCCAATATACATACTAAATTTGGTGAGTTTAGCTTTGTTAGTTTTCGAGAAAATCAGTTTTGTTTAATTTTCTGGGGCGGAAATGGGCGTGGCAAAATTTTTAAATAGTCAATATCTGCGCGTCTATTAGGCTAACTTACATACCAAATTTAATGTCGGTAGCTTTCATAGTTTTTAAGAAAATCAGAGTTATGCAAATTCCGGGGGCGGAAGGGGGCGTGGCAAAAAGTTGGAACAATTATTTTCTGCGCGCTAACTAAACGAGTATATAAACCAAATTTGATGTCTCTATCTGCTATACTTTTTAAGAAAAACAGTTTTATGTAAATTCTGGGGGCGTGGCAAAAATTTGAAACAAACTCGATAAGCGTACATACTACACAAGACTGCATACCAAATTTGGTGGCTTTAGCTCTTATAGTCTCCGAGATCTAGGTGTTCATACGGACGGACGGACGGACGGACGGACATGATCGACTCGGTTTTTGATCCTGATCATACATTTTGGCGACTTTAATATACCATTTCACCCTATGGGTGTATGGTATAAATATATATTCTGCGCGCATACTAAGCCAGTATACATACTAAATTTGGTGACTTGCTTTTTTAGTTTTCGAGAAAATCAGTTTTGTTTAATTTTCGGGGGCGGAAATGGGCGTGGCAAAACTTTGAAATAGTCAATATCTGCGCGTCTAGTAAGCATACACAGATACCAAATTTAATGTCGGTAGCTGTCATAGCTTTTAAGAAAATCTGTTTATGTAAATTCCGGGGGCGGAAGGGGGCGTGGCAAAAAGTTGGAACAATAATTTTTGCGCGCTAACTAAACGAGTATATAAACCAAATTTGATGTCTCTATCTGCTATACTTTTTAAGAAAAACAGTTTTATGTAAATTCTGGGGGCGTAAGGGGGCGTGGCCGAAATTCCAATTAACTCTATATATTTACACACCACACGAGTCTACATACCAAATTTGGTGGCTCTAGCTCTTATAGTCTCCGAGATCTGCGTGTTCATACAGACGGACGGACGGACGGACAGACGGACATGGCTAGATCGACTCGGTTGTTGATCCTGATCAAGAATATATATACTTTGTGGGGTCGGAGATGCTTCCTTCTGCCTGTTACATATATTTTGGCGACTTTAATATACCGTTTCACCCTATGGGTGTATGGTATAATAATTTAAAATAAAAAATATCAAAGAAGCTAACTTCGGCTATGCCGAACCCTTGTAGTATACTTGGCAATAATATTTTTCCTTTTTGAAATTTCTTTCCCTGCAACTCAATTCATAAATACACAAACAAAATATTATTTCTCTTTTTACCACAAGTTTTTCTTCTTCCATCATTTTCTAAGCAAAGCACGGCACGCATACACATACAGTTCATGTAGCGTTGCGTCTGTGTGTGTATGCGTGTGCTCTGTTGATTTGATGATGGCAGTAGTAGGCAGCAAGCAGCGCTGCCGGCAGCGTTTGAACCGATTTATATTGACTGTAACTTGTGTTCTATTTATCGGATCAGATTCAAATTTTGGGATCTGAGATTTTATATCTATTACTATCATATTGGTAAATTTCATGGGGATACTCCAATTTTTGCAAAAATGTTTCTTCTAGAGCTATATGATATAGTGGTCCGATCCCAAAGATTTTCATACTTTATCTCACCCGGGTAAAAAAAAGCTCCCAAAAAAAATTTCATCCCGATAGCTCTTAAGATGGCTGAGTAAAACGCGTACGCACCGACGGACAGACGGACAGACGGTCAGACGGACAGACGGACATGGCTATATCGACTTAGCTTCTCATGCTGATCAAGAATATATATACTTTATGGGGTCGGAAACGTCTCCTTCTGTGCGTTACAAACATCTGACCAATTTTATAATACCCTCTGCAAGGGTATAAAAAAACGAATAGAATATTTTCAAATGGTTGTATTGGTTCGATTTGGTATTTCACGGCGACTTACCAAATCGAAGACAATCAAAGAATACCTAAAGGCATCTACATACATATGCAAAAATATATATACAAAAAGTTGGAACAATAATTTTTTGCGCGCTAACTAAACGAGTATATAAACCAAATTTGATGTCTCTATCTGCTATACTTTTTAAGAAAAACAGTTTTATGTAAATTCTGGTGGCGTAAGGGGGCGTGGCCGAAATTCCAATTAACTCTATATATTTACACACCACAAGAGTCTACATACCAAATTTGGTGGCTCTAGCTCTTATAGTCTCCGAGATCTGCGTGTTCATACAGACGGACGGACGGACGGATATATATATGTATTTAAAAAAAAAAAATATTCCAAACAAAAAGATCACAATAAAACAAGATTAAAATTATTGCCATGCTGTATTTATATGTTTTAATTTTGATTTCAACAATTTACTAATTACGTTTATCTCTACAGATAAATTTTACACTAAGGATTTACTCGTTCCACCACACACGAAAACACGATCGCAGATACAACGCAGCAGAATTCTTTCTATTTTTAAGTATTATTAAAACCAAAAAAAAAAAAACAATAACACACAACACAACAAAACACAAAAACTAACAAAATTAACTAATATAAGACACACATACATTACTTTTACAAACTAATAATCACCTAATTCTTGATATATAACAAAACAAAAAAGTAAAGAAATCATTAGTAGTCGTTGTTAGGTGTAAATGGTAACATTAAAAAGGGTAAAGAACTTAATTCTAAACACTTGGAGCAGAACTCGTCTTAGTAATAGCTTATCCGACATTAGGGAAGGCCAACCAACTAAGTGGCAACGCCACACAGCTGATCGGTTGGTTTTGCATTGCTTTACATTATTTTTCTATAAATGGAGTTTGGATAAAACAATAAGAAAAATAAGGCAAAAGAAACTTATTGAACAGCGTGGTTTTTGGAAAAGTGTTCTTTCTTTTCTCCACGTGAATTACCACTGATCGGGCGTATTTGTCCAAAGCTTTAAATAACCCAATAGGGGAGTGCACCATAACCCCTACGCGTGTGCGAAAATAAAAGTTTATGCGTGTGTATGTGTTCAAGAGATTGATGTAAGTTAATTTCATTGCAATAATTCTCGAATTATTGTACATTTAACTTATGCAGTTTCTCTTCAACAGCAATGGAAATAGTTTCCATCAAGTATTGGCAATTTTTCTATTAATTCGCCTTACTTGACATTTCTTTGAGACACCTGTCTTCGGCAAACTTGCCCCAGCAGTCTCAAAATTTTTGTGAGTAAACTGTTTGCGTCAGTCAACGGCTTGAACCGACTATCGATTGTGGAAATCCGAGAGTTAAATATATTTAACTTTTGCCTCGGATGGTAATAAGGGTAAATAAAAGAGAAAATTCCCAAAATAGTTTTGTATCTTATACAGTGTTATTATAGATACGGCGTTAGCGAAGCAAAGTGAAAATTTCGAATGTTGAGACATCTATAACTGTCAACATCGCACTGTAATTCAGACCATATCCGCTGAACACGTGTAGGAGTATAAAACGTAGAAGGATGTACCTAAACCTAACCTTTTTCCAATCTTAACCTAACCTAAAGCATGAAGGATGACCGGTAAAAGGATGTATTAAAATCTAACCTTTCTACGATTAAAACCCAACCTCACTTAACACGTCATGTAGATGAGAAGAGCATTTTGGAATTATTTTAAAGTACAGCTAAGGCATAAATTTTCCTAAGGAGATATTTTATTCGTCTTCGGAACGGATGAAATAATCAGGATTGAGTGAAATGAGTCAACATAAGGTTCCAAAGTAGTTTAGAATCAATTTTAAGTTAAGTTTATATTGAATTTCCTTTTTTTTTTGTTTGTTGGCTAAATTGTTCAATTTTAAAGAAAATGGAATTCAATGGCAGATTATTCGGGTGAGCATTAGCATTTAATACATCGTCAATTGACATCTTTAGATAAAAGTATGTAGAGAATGAAATTAGTGAGGATATTAGCGTAATCACGCCACATAAATGTATAATTTTTTTTTCTTTTAAAATTTTTTGAACTTATGTGAAAAGTTTAATTACAGTAAAGATAGAAAATCATGACCGTGAAATAATAAAGTAATCGATAGTAATAAGAACCAACATGTAACATTTGCAACCTTTATAATCGGACTTGTACCGAGATTCAGCTATTTAGCTAAACTGTTTTGAAAATGAAGAATTTTTGTAGATCAAATTGATCGAATCTATAGCGCGATGATGCTAATTATTATGAATTGTTTAAATAATTATTAAGTTCATTATGGATTATTAATTTTTTAGTAACCTGATGTAGAAGAAGTCCTAGCTTTCGTTTTGGGAGTCTGCGCTAACTTTCGCTGGCAGGCTCATGGTAGGGTGGGTACAGACGCGGAGCGCAATTATCATCTTCAGCGCCAACACGAAGTGATGTCCTAAACTCTTCTGTATTCTTGTCTAATAAAAACCCAGGCAAGGGATTGCCTATGAATAGCCGACATTTATATTTGTCAACATCGCACTTTCCGCTTATCCTGCCTCACATGTAATCCAGACCATACCTGCAGAAAACGTGTAGGAGTATAAAACGTTGAAGGATGTACCTAAACTTAACCTTTTTCCCAAACTTAACCTAACCTAAAGCATGAAGGATGACCATTAGAAGGATGTATTAAAATCTAACCTTTCTAGAATTAAAACCTAACCTCACTCAACACATCATGTAGATGAAAAGAGCATTTTGGAATTATTTTCAAGTACAACTAAGGCGTATAACTTGCCTAGGGCGATATTTTATTCGCCTTCGGAACGGATGCAATAATCAGGATTGAGTGAAATGAGTCAACATAAGGCTCCACAGTAGTTTAGAATCAATTGTAAGTTAAGTTTACATTGAATTTTTTTTTTTTTGTTTGTTGGCTAAATGGTTTAATTTTAAATGAAATGGAATTCAATGGCAGTGTATATTTTCGTTAGTTAATAATTTTTATTTTTCTAGAATTTGAGTATGCATGTACATTCACAATGTAACTAGATGCTTTAGCTCTATTTTTGGAATATGTAAACCTTCCTATTTGCAACAGCGACAACAACGTAACGAAAGAAAAAATTAACAATCTGTAAGTGTATCAAAAAACAATTTTCCTTATGTAGAGAATGAAATTTGTGAGGATATTAGCGTAATCACGCCACATAAATGTATAATTTTTTTTTTCTTTTAATTTTTTTTGAACTTATGTGAAAAGTATAATTACAGTAAAGATAGGAAATCATGAACATGAAACATCTTTAGATAGTAAAGTAATCATTAATAGGGATAATTAGTCAGGGATTCGGTTAATATGAATAGCCGACATAAATAAAATACGCTGTGAGCATACTAGCATGACGTTCACTAAGAACCCCCCACAGGCTGTTTTTGCTAGTCGTTTATGAATCTCTAAAGTCTATCACACGCGTTCTCAATATAATTCAAGTGGTTCGTGTAACTCTGGTTGGAAATCGAGGTGAAGTCCTGGTGGAACAGCGGGAGTACGTTTATATGTTCTGCCTCCATATTATTAAACAAATAGAACGTAGTCTCACTAACCTTTGTATTTTGCTGACCTATGTCGACAGTTACAGGGTGCAAACCAGGAGTGTTAGACTGCTACTTTATTTTATTGATACATATGTAGATAATTGTGTAGTGTTATTATATTAAGTTTATCTATAGGATATTTATATTTTGCGACTTCTAGTAGGCAACTTAAACAACTTTAGGCAACTTAAAGAACTGACGACTTTCAACTTGGTTCGACTCACAACTTAACTCACGACCGACCACTCACGACTTCTTCTTCTACTGACGCTCGACTCCTTTTTCTCACATGATGGCAACCTCCGATCGAAAGCCTGCCCTCTTTAGGGATGCCACACCGTCGGTGCATGCGTTATTGCCACCTTACATTCGGTCATCCTGACCCAGACGACATTCGTTGGTCTCGACGTACTTCCATAAATTTGAAAACGACATCCTTCTTTAACAGGTCAGTCAACGGACTGTCCTAAAAAGGACTGAACTGCTCTTATATTCTTTGGTGTTACAAATTTTTGAATCGTATGTGATTTTTCCTTTCCTGGTTCTACCGTTTTCGACTGTATGGCCCAAAAAATTAACCTTATTTTGGAGAAATGGAATGGAAATATGGAACTGATGAAACGGATGAAGACCGCTGGCGCTTTGCAAAATCCGAATGGTGCTCGATTGAATTTAAAAAGTCCTTCTTTCGTGACAAATGCTGTGAACTTGCGACTTTCTTCGTCTATTGGAACATGGAAAAAACTGTTTTCTAAATCCATTACTGTATACACCTTTGCCGCTCGCAGTTTTTCCAACACATCGTTCATCAAAGGCACTGGAAAGCAATCTTTGAGTACCATATTGTTCAGTTGGCGCAAGTCAACGCAAACTCGATAATTTCCATCCTTCTTCTTGACTACAACCACTCTGCTGGCAAAATTCGAGTTTGATTTGCGCACTATATCCTTGGTTAGCCATTCTTCAACTTGTTTTTTGACTGCATCAGACTCTACGGGCGGGTAACGATTGGCCTGCTGGCGGAACGGTGTCATTTGTCCCTCTGGTACAATTTTCAGGAAAACGGAGCATTTGGCAACTTGAGAAGCTGGTTTGTATTGATCCACCATCGTCTGAATGAGTTGTTTAAACTGTGGAGGTGCATTTACATCAGTTTTTATTTCAACAATGTTATATATACTTAGCTTATTTGTTTCAGCGCTATTCGGTCGCGCTGACACCGTCGAAAATACGTAGCCCTCTCCATTCCATTCGTAGCAACATTTTGACAAAAAGCCGAATCCTAGTAAACCCTCATAAGCAATGTGACCGTCGGGAACAACTATGAACTTCTGTTGCACCTCATCTTTGCCAATCTGCACTGCAGCTATACACATACCAATCGGTGGTGTTTTCTTGTTTCCCAAGCCATGAAGTTCTGAATAGCATTTCTTCAAGATGACATTTTTAATTTTATTAAACGTTGAGAGACATATAATTGACACATCCGAACCCGTTTCAATCAAGCAAAGGATATGGACATCATTAATCGTAATGCTTTTTATGCGCCTCTTGTCCAATTCTTCGAAATGTGCCCGAAAGCATTACACTTGAAGCACTTTGTTTCAACATTGCAATTTTTCGAACATGCTCAGTCGAGCCACAATTAAAGCAACGATTTATTTTTGTAGTCGACATGTTATTTTGGCCATGACTGTGTCTGACGCCGTGCTGCTTGTATTGCATCTCGCTTCCACACTTACGTTCATATATATCGTATTTTTCCTTTAGCTCTTACTCTGTTTTACACCCATACATATTAAACTTGTATTCATTTTTTATGTCTAGGCCATCCACTATGTATCCAATAACTGAGTCCATATCTACTTTACCAAGCCTAGCAATCTTCTTCATATTCAAAACGAAGTCGTGAAAGCTTTCATCTCTTTTCTTCTTTCTCTCTTTTAACTTCTTATGAATTTCTGCGCTTTGCACTGTACGTCAAAATTCTGCTATTATCACGGCCTTTAACTGGTCGTAAGAACTTACAAAAGTGGATTCCAAAAACAATTGTGCCGTTTTAGTCGTCTTACTTCGTGCCTGCACATACTTTTGTTTCTCCGTTAGCTCATACGCGTCTGCATTCTGCTCGAAATTTAGAAACCAATGTTCCACAGGGACGCATTCACCATAGAATTCAGGCACAACTTTGGAAAAATTATCTGCTGTAATTATACCCTTGCAAAAAGGGTATATTAATTTTGGTCAGAAGTGTGCAACGCATAGATGGAAGCATCTCCGACCATATGAAGTATATATATTCTTGATCAGCATGACGAGACGAGTTTGCATGTAGGCTTGTATATACTGCAGGGGTTGTATATCTCGGATTCAGCCGGATCGGACCACTATATCATATAGCTCCCATACAAACGCCAAAGTCACGAACAGTGACTTTTCTCAATAACTTCGTTATTTTCTGAGCTATTGTCGTTTAATTTAATATTGATGAGTTTATTATACATATAAACGACTATGCCAAATTTGATCAAGATCGAGTGACTATATCATATAGCTTCCATAGGAACAATCGATCGAAAACAGTGACTTTGATCAATAACTTCGTTATTTTTAACGTGATTGCTTTCAAATTAAATATTTGTTAGTTTAATATATCTGTTAATGACTGTGCCGAATTTGATAAAGATCGGGTAACTATATCATATAGCTCCCATAGGAACGATCGGTGGAAAACAGTGACTTTGATCAAAATCGTCGTTATTTGCTATGCTAAGATTGTAGGCAGTTGTTTCGGAAACAGCTTTTTTAGATAAAACGTTTTTCCACCTTGATGGCTATAGGTAAGGAAAAAGTTACCAGAAAAGTTGCAAGGGTATACAAACTTTGACGCGGTCGAAGTTAGCCCCGGCCCTCTGGTTTTTGGTTCGCTTCGTGTATTCTGAGTTATTTCGTCCGGCTGTATTTTAAGTGTTAACAACTTTTAACAACTTTATCCAGTTGGATAATCTGCTGCAGATTCTGATTGTTCATCTCGTTTATTCCTGAGTCGCACCCTTGACCAGAATTTTCGCTGCATTCTATTTTGTTATATATCTGTTCAGGCTGATTTTGTTTAATGGCGTTACTTTTCTGCCACTGCGACTGTGCTCGAGTTTGCACACCGCTATGATGTTGTCTCTCTTCCGCTGCCTCAAAGAATGTAGCTCCCTCTTCGTCGCTCATATTGGCACTTATGCGTTTTGGATGACGCAATCTTTCTTAGAATTTCACAAACTTTGCGGCGTTTTGGTTTTAGACCGGGTTGAGCCCCCAAATGTAGATTATTGTGTAGTTTTATTACATTAAGTTTATGTATAGCTTAGGATATTTATATTTACGACTTCTAGTAGGCAACTTAAACAACTTTAGGCAACTTTAACAACTGACGACTTGCAACTTGATTCGACTCACAACTTAACTCACGACCGACCACTCACGACTTCTTCTACTACTGACGCTCGACTCCTTTTTCTCACATGATGGCAACCTCCGACCGAAAGCCTGCCCTCTTTAGGGATGCCACACCGTCGGTGCATGCGTTATTGCCACCTTACATATGTGTGTAGTTCTCTTTAGCTAATACATATATAAGGCGGAATGTCCCAAATGTTTTTAAGATTTTGTCGTCATGTTCTATTACATATTTGGCGCCCAACGTGTGGCCGTAACGGAAGGTCCTGAGGCTAAAAAAATGTGGTTTTACTCTTTAGGGCAAGAATTGGTCCCATTGGGTAAAGTTGGTCGAATAACATCCGACCATATTGAGCCTTCGTCAGAAAAGACCGAATGTGGCATTGATTTTATTTATTTCTTTCTTTCTTCGTTTTGCTCTCTACTGACTGAGGGAAATTTAGCTTGGAATTCGTCTTGTAGCCAGACTACAAAGCGACCACTAAAACACTGCTTAGGACGTAGATGGTAATCTCTTTTTATTCTATTTTTGTGTAAAGTTTGAATGTTATGTATGCGGTCTCTATGCAACTAAATGGAAATCGTATGGTAGTAATTCTGCCTCAGCAACCTCTAGTAGTAGGATTGGCTAAGTAAGCATTATTTCTGTTATTTTAATACTGGTATGGGCGATTTAAGTCTAGCTTGGAATTCGTAACGTAGTGTGTTTACGTCTACGACCACTAGAGCGCTGAACCAATAGCTTGAAGGATCTTTTTGTTTCCTTCTATTTTTTTCTCTTTTTCTCTTATGTATTTGCTATAAGATTCGATCAATGGATTGGATTTTTTAAATTCTTTATAAGTCTTTATAGCGAAGCAGCTATAAAGACCAATCAATTCAGGGATCAATTAATAGTGTCATTATATAAAAGGGAAAAATAAACAACCAATCTTTTTTTCTCTTTTTCGAAAGCACCAGACGCAAATGGAATCTTATAACTTAATTAGTGCAGTCATTAACTATGTTAGGAAATGCAGATTTTGGCTAAGCTAAATCCTGACCAGTTAAAAGAGTGATGCATCTAAAATTATTTGCCAGGAGCAACCCAGTGTATTCTTTAATCTTGTAAGGGTGCGCTGTTTCAAACATTAAATTATATAAATCTGCTAGCTAGACTAATATATTTAGCATACACTATTTCTAAGGCGAATTGACCTTGAGCTTTTTTTTTGGAACCGAGCTTACACGATCCACTTCCATAGAAAAGCTCATACAAGACAAGTGCCCAAAAATTGAGCTTGAATAGTGTGCGGAGAGTCTAGAATGGTCTGAGCTAGAGTGCAGTTGGGCGAATACGAGGAGGGAGAACGCGAAAAAAAACCGCAAGTGCAAGCAATGCACGTGGAGTGACGTAACACTCCGGTACCCTCATGGACATACATAAGTCCACGCCTCTTTTTTTCGAGTTCCAATTTTAATTAAGGAACGAAAATAAATCGCCACTGCCAGCGCTGCCTTGCCTCAATTAAATGCAAGCGCGTACTCATTGTGTTAGCCACCATACGGCAGAAGACGACCCCATCCATGGTTTCATGTCGGACTTTTGGGACTACGACCAAATAAATGTCGGCCCAGTCCATGAACTGACCATAGGATAAATTGTTGGAGAGCGATTTGGCCATAAGTGCGCACACATATTGTTGTGTGGAGCGTACCCAGCCAGCCTAATTCCTAGGCGAACCCTCGTTGGAGTGGATGTTTCACCTTAGGACACGGAATAGCCCCTCGCAACAAAGACCGGAGATTTCTGCTGGGAAGACGTTGCCGCAGATTCAAAAACCAGCTTTGATGACCCCAACCTCACCCCCAGGCCCTCAAATAGCCGTTTTCTTTTTCTTTAAGTATCGTACAAACATGTGTTCAAATTTATAAGTATAATATTTAATATGAAATTTCTATATAGCAGGTTCTGAAAATCAAAACGTTGGTAACGAGAAGCAAGTTATATTTTTGTGCCCTTAATAATTTGAACAGCCTCTAGTGCTCACCCCATCATCAGGCCTGCTGACTGGATTGGACTCTACAAACTGTAAGTACGGCATAGCCGCATAAAATCTATTGGCAAAATATAACCGCTTGCCGCGACCACAGAGTTAGTTTTTTCATTTTTGAAATTGAAAATTTAAATAAAGGCTTAACGTAAAATTTAGTTTAGATCAAATTTATACTTATAAAATAACACAAATTTTTGTACGATTCCTCTCACCGAATTAGTTAGGAATTATCTATATTTGAAATTATTGTTAATGCTCCTATTATCTAAGTGGGATACGAAATCCTATGTTATCTTCTTATCTTAATGGCATATGCCAATTTTTTCTTTGAATTTGAATATATGAATTGCTGAGTTAGTTTATTTGGGTACCTGACGTAAAAGGTTTAACAGCCACAATATGGGTAATACTGAGTTTCCCTAGGTATTACAAGGTTGGGTGGGTAAAGAGAAGGCAATGACATCTAGGTCCTTCGAATAACACCCATCACCTCTGCATAAAAATCCCTATTTAGCTGTAGTCCTATATTCCTTATCTCTGTCTTCATTTTACTTATGTAGCGCATGTTTTGGGAGAGCACAAGAACCACCCCATTTTCCCTGAGCTCAGCCGAGCCACTTGTTAGTAAGACAGAGAGTGCACTCCGACACCCGCGTGTTCCTTACATAATAAATGGCGCCCAACGTGGGGCAAGAAGAAGCAAGGATTTTTGTTGCCCTACGTGTCCTTAATCCACTCCTATACTTCCCATAACACCTTCTACCGTGCAATATGATGGTAAAATATATTACTTTGGAGAGGCCAGCGTATGAGTATCAGATTATAGCTGGACCAAGTGAAATTGTATACCCTTTCAATAATGTTTTCTTAATTTTGAACAAATCATTTTAAATAAATAGAACAGATAAAGTATGGAAAATTATGTAGCTTAGGAATATGTGTCTGGATACAGTTCGGATACCTACCAGGCCATAAAGTTTCATAGATCTCAAATAAAATTGTTGTAGTGAGGTGAAATTGAGAACTGTTCTTGCTGGAATCGTTACTGGCAAGTCCCTCTTTCAACGAATTACACATTCAAATACAGCTTATGCAAATAAAGTGCAGAGTGGTGGGGGTATTAATGCTGTTAAACTTTTATTGAAGGAGAAGTCCCAAATTTGTAAGCAAATTATTTTGATATTAAAAAATTTGAATCCTTAATTCGTGTTTACGAAATAGAATCGTCAAATTATCTTTAGTTGTCCTGTATCTTTCGTGATTACGAAAAATTGATACTTACCTTTAGTTTTCCTAGGTTTTTTTTGTTTTAGTTTATTAAAATATGGCCGTAAGACGAAGACTAGACAACTTGGCTTCTGCTATGCCAAGTGAAAAAGCACTCGTATGCGTAATTTGCAATGATATCAGACAGAGATTGTAGAGACCCCATGTCGGCACACGTTTCATAAACATTGTCTCAAGATTTGGCTCGAGACCAATGAATCATGTCCAAATTGTAGGCAACCCTGTTTGAAAAGTCTATTAGTTAGCGATGATAGATTGACTACTAATGTTCAACCTCCACGATCTTCCCTTGGTGCAGACAACTCTGCAGCCTCAGGAGCAATACCAAGAAGACCAAATACACGAGCAAATACTCGTGCCAATCCAAATCAGAATCCAAGAACTGGGTGACTACCGCGACATGAACAACCACGAAATTCAATTGCAAACCAGCCACCAGTAGTGTCAGAAAAACGCATTTAACAACTTATTTCCAATTCATTAGAAACTTATCGAGTTAATATGGCATCGGTAATTACCGAGGAAATTCGTAACGCCATGAGAAATTTAAGCATCACGGGAGTTCGTGCGGAATCCACTGATGAACCTCAATTAGAGTGGGACTTTCCACCACCCTCAGTTGCTCCGCGAAGAAGTCTCGAAAATAGTGTTAGAACTCGACCATTTAATATTCGGAGTAATTCAAATGCAATTGACCAAGAGATAGTACCAGAACGACCCGATCGAGTATCTAGTATAATTATACTAATTATAATTATACTAATTATACCCATAGGGTGAAATGGTATATTAAAGTCGCCAAAATGTATGTAACAGGCAGAAGGAAGCATCTCCGACCCCACAAAGTATATATATTCTTGATAAGGATCAAAAACCGAGTCGATCTAGCCATGTCCGTCTGTCCGTCCGTCCGTCCGTCCGTCCGTCCGTATGAACACCTAGATCTCGAAGACTATAAGAGCTAGAGCCACCAAATTTGGTATGCAGTCTCGTGTAGTATGTACGCTTATCGAGTTTGTTTCAAATTTTTTCCACGCCCCCTTCCGCCCCCGTAATTAACATAAAACTGTTTTTCTTAAAAAGTATAACAGATAGAGACATCAAATTTGGGTTATATACTTGTTTAGTTAGCGCGCAGAAAATAATTGTTCCAACTTTTTGCCATGCCCCCTTCCGCCCCCGGAATTTACATAACTCCGATTTTCTTAAAAACTATGTAAGCTACCGACATTAAATTTGGTATGTAAGCTAGCTTAATAGACGCGCAGATATTGACTATTTAAAAATTTTGCCACGCCCATTTCCGCCCCCGCAAATTAAACAAAACTGATTTTCTCGAAAACTAACAAAGCTAATGTCACCAAATGTCGCAGAATATATGTATTTTAATATGTTGCCACGCCCACTTCCGCCTCCATTATTTAGAAAAAACCGATTGTCTCTTGCAATTTTTTGACCATCGAGATCAAATTTGGCAGACTAATTAATCTTATCTATTTCTATCAAACTACCAAATTTGACTAAAATCGGACTAGAAACATGCAAAATATATGTATGAACGTAAATACGTAAATGCGTTACGCGATCCATAATGGCAGAATTGGCCTTTGGCTAGTGGCGGCGCTAGAGTGCTCGTGTGTTTGTAGAGTAAAAGATAGCATATGGTATGAGGCATGTTAAAACAATTTAATAGACATATATACATTTGGTTTTCGAAATTTTAAATATTTGTTTCACCTGGTGTATGGTATACCAAGTCGGCGAGACGACTTACTTACTTCATTTTTAACTTGCATATACGATTCACAGGGTCCTCCAAAGATATAACTGTAGAAGATTTCATTTATCGAGTAAATTGTTTAACAACCCAAAGTTTGAATGGAGACTTTAACTTGCTTTATAAATTCGCTAATCTGCTCTTCTCGGGACCAGCCCTAACATTTTTCTGGCGATGTCATCGAACCTCGAACGAAATGAACTGGTTCGATCGATAAAGACCAAAGATCAGACAGAGACATTATGGATGCCCTTCGCAGACGGAAGCAGGCCTCCAACGAAAATTTTGATGAATTTCTCGATTCTATGTTGGCTATTACAGATGCTTTGCTAGAACCTTTAAACGATTCAGAATTCATAGCTGAAGTGCGAAACAATTTAAGACCCGACTTATTTCATGATATTTTGCATGTAGAGACACCAAACCTAGCCGCCTTGCGTAGGGAATGTCATAAGCATGAAGAATTTTTTCGCAGCTTTCGGTCAAGACAGCTAACGCGTCAAATAGGCAGTAAACATATGGTGAATGTGTTGTTGCATGATGAACCAGTAGTTGAACAGCTAGATGACGAAACAGATGACCCTATGGATGTGTGCGCATTGCGTGCACCAGAGAAAATAAAATGCTGGAATTGTGATGAATTAGGACAATGTTATCAGAACTGTTTGCAACAACGTCGCATATTTTGTTATGGGTGTGGACTAGTAGATGTGTATAAACCAAATTGTTTAAAATGTAATCCGCGTACGGGATATCCGCCGATTAGTGAAGGGGGATGTCCGCCCGTAGTCTTGAATAAACCAAAGAATTTAATAATCAACTCAGACGTGAAAGGTCACGTCATAACTCTGACTTACCTAATACTAAACAGTTCAAACCATATCATGTGCGGTTGCAGGAGTATACCAAGCGAAGATCTGAAATATTTGACAAAGCGATGCCGCACTCGCGATCTAAGCGACGATTGCGAACGTTCTGGACTAATAGACACAAGCTAAAGAAACTTACCATATCAACCATAATCAACCTGGATAACGACATACGACCTTTTATTGATTTATCAATAGATGGACAAATTTACACTGCTTTACTAGACAGCGGAGCTAACAAAAGTGTAGTAGGTGGAGAATTAGCAACAAAACTTATGACCACCAAGCAATATTGCCGCGCGGTAACGTTAGGACAGCCGATGGGCAATCGCAACAGGTGTTAGTTTTTTTATTTTTGAAATTGAAAATTTAAATAAAGGCTTAACGTAAAATTTAGTTTAGATCAAATTTATACTTATAAAATAACACACATTTTTGTACGATTCCTCTCACCGAATTAGTTAGGAATTATCTATATTTGAAATTATTGTTAATGCTCCTATTATCTAAGTGGGATACGAAATCCTATGTTATCTTCTTATCTGAATGGTATATGCCAATTTTTTCTTTGAATTTGAATATATGTATGTATGAAATGATGAATTGCTGAGTTAGTTTATTTGGGTACCTGACGTAAAAGGTTTAACAGCCACAATATGGGTAATACTGAGTTTCCCTAGGTATTACAAGGTTGGGTGGGTAAAGAGAAGGCAATGACATCTAGGTCCTTCGAATAACACCCATCACCTCTGCATAAAAATCCCTATTTAGCTGTAGTCCTATATTCCTTATCTCTGTCTTCATTTTACTTATGTAGCGCAATAGACACAAGCTAAAGAAACTTACCATATCAACCACAATCAACCTGGATAACGACATACGACCTTTTATCGATTTATCAATAGATGGACAAATTTACACTGCTTTACTAGACAGCGGAGCTAACAAAAGTGTAGTAGGTGGAGAATTAGCAACGAAACTTATGACCACCAAGCAATATTGCCCCAAAACGCGCGGTAACGTTAGGACAGCCGATGGGCAATCGCAACAGGTGGTTGGTACGATTACAAGCAATCTCACTTATAACTCGAAAAGCGCCAACTTAGAATTTCTCATAGTACCGACTATTACTCAAAAGGTAATTTGTGGCATGAACTTCTGGAGAACATTTGGTCTTTCAATTTCTCATATCCAATCAGACCCTAAAATTTCTGAAGTTTCTGTTGAGGAGGATAAATTTCCATTAACAGCTAGTCAGCATAGTCAATTACAAACTGTAATAACTGGATTTCCAACTTTTGAAAGAGATGGCTTAGGTTTTACGAGCCTTATAGAACATATTATTGACACCGAAAACGCCAAGCCAATTAAACAAAAATTTTACCCAATATCACCAGCGAAGGAAAACTTATTATGTCTGGAGATAGACAAAATGTTAAAGCTAGGAGTGATAGAAGAAGCGCCCGCGGCCTCTTGGTCTTCCCCTTGCGTCTTGTTAGTCAAACCAGGTAAGGGTAAGATTCTGCCTTGACTGTCGAAAATTAAATGCGGTTACAGTAAAAGACGCATATCCAATACCTAATCTAGAAGGCCCCCTGTACATTGTATTTCCAAAATTGATCTTAAAGATGCCTTTTGGCAAATCGGTCTGGAAGAATCATCGAAAGGGAAAACAGCATTCACAGTTCCCAATCGCCCATTGTATCAATTTAGGAGAATGCCTTTCGGACTGTGTAATGCCCCCCAAACGATGTGTCGTTTAATGGACCAAGTTATTCCGTATCAGCTCAAAACTCAAGTATCAGTTTACCTTGACGACCTATTGATATTATCAAATCATCTGCCCGTCTGAAGCAGGCAGGGCTAACCATTAACATCCAGAAGAGTCAATTTTGTCTGCGAAAAGTAGAGTACCTAGGCTATATAGTCGGAGAGGGCACGTTAAGAGTTAATCCAGACAAGGTTAAAGCCATACCCGAGTTCCCAGTGCCGAAAACCAAGCGACAGCTTAAGAGATTTTTAGGAATGACTGGATGGTACCAGCGATTTATCTCACTCTATGCAACTATCACCTTTGCGTTAACAGAATTATTGCGTGGCAAATCTTTTTCGTGGAACGAAGAAGCGCAATGTGCTTTTGAGAACATCAAGTCTAAACTTAGCACTGCTCCGTTTTTAGCCAAATTATAAGAAACCGTTTATAGTGCAATGTGATGCAAGTATGCTTGGAGTAGGGGCGCTTTTAGCCCAAGTTGATGAGTTCGGATTCGAACGACCCATCACGTTTATGTCTAAAAAACTTAACAAAGCACAACGAAATTATTCGGTCACCGAACTCGAATGTCTTGCGGTAGTGTTGGCGATTAAAAGATTTCGAATGTTTATCGAAGGCCATGAGTTTAAAGTCGTGACTGATCACGCTAGTTTGCGGTGGCTTATGAACCAACAAGAACTAAGCGGTCGATTAGCCCGCTGGTCAATGAAGCTGCAGGGGTATTACTTCCAGATAGAACACCGGAAAGGTAGTGAAAATGTTGTTGCTGACGCTTTGTCGCGATCATTTGAAAATGAAATAGCTTCCCTGGAAATGGAATTATCTCCTGAAATCGACTTGTCCTCGTCGGCATTTGAATCCGAAGAATATAGATCTCTGAGAGACAAATATGTAAAGGCAAATCTTGCGGATTTTCAAGTTATTAATCAATATATATATCATCGCACTGACTTTATGACTGGGAATTCAGCAGATAACGATAAGATGTGGAAATTGCTGGTGCCCCAAGAACTCCGTGATAGTGTTATTAGAGCAGCCCACGACCCTCCCAACTCAGCCCATTGCGGCATAGCAAAATGTTTAGAGCATACTCGGCGTAACTTTTCTGGCCAGGACTAGTTGTAGACGTTAGGAACATTCCATAGGTTACATTCAACAGTGTGAGATATGTCAAACCTGCAAATACCCAACATGTAAACTAAAACCGCCTATGGAAAACCAAACCATAAGTGAACGACCAATCCAAAGATTATATGTGGATTTTATCGGCCCTTTCCCTCGCTCCAAACAGGGAAATATCGGAATTTTTATCATTCTAGATCACTTTAGTAAATTTACCTTCTTAAAACCTGTAAAGAAATTGAACTCAAATCTAATAATATCTATCTTAAGGGATGATATCTTTAGCTGCTTTGGTGTGCCACAGTATATAGTCAGTGATAATGGCACTCAGTTTAAAAGCCAGGAGTTCACAACATTTATTAGGGATTACGGAGTGCAGCACGTATTTACCGCTGCGTATTCTCCACAGGCCAATGCGGCTGAAAGAGTAAACCGATCAATTAATGCGGCCTTACGGTCCTATCTCCGTTCGGATCAGTGTCACTGGGATAAATTTCTCAGTAGTATAAACAGTGCCTTACGAAATCATATTCATCAATCAATTGGAATTTCACCCTATGTGGCGGTGTTTGGCAACTTATTGACCAACCTCAATCTACTGAATAAAGCTACGGTTCGGCTAGATAGACTAGACAATTTCGTACGGATTAGATCTGATATTCAAAAATATTTAGATAAAGCTTATGATACAAATCAACGGACATATAACTTAAGGTGTAAAATACGCAACTTCGAAGTGGGTCAGTCACTAAGCGTAACTTTAAACTCAGCAACCTAGCCAATAATTTAATGCTAAATTAGCACCAGTCGGAGTTAAAGTTAAAATCAAGAAAAAACTCGGAAATCATTTGTATGTAGTTGAAAACCTTTCAGGAAAAGAGCTTGGAACCTTCCATGCCAAGGACCTTTGGTAATCAGCTTAGCACCCTTTGATTTTTTTCAGCTTTGAGCCTCCACTTAATAGGGCGTGTCATTCAAATCTGTGGTGTAAGGGTGCGCTGTTTCAAACATTAAATTATATGAATCTGCTAGCTAGACGAATATATTTAGCATACACTAATTCTAAGGCGAATTGACCTTGAGCTTTTTTTTTTGGAACCGAGCTTACACGATCCACTTCCATAGAAAAGCTCATACAAGACAAGTGCCCAAAAATTGAGCTTGAATAGTGTGCGGAGAGTCTAGAATGGTCTGAGCTAGAGTGCAGTTGTGCGAATAGGAGGAGGGAGAACGCGAAAAAAACCGCAAGTGCAAGCAATGCACGTGGAGTGACGTAACACTCCGGTACCCTCATGGACATACATAAGTCCACGCCTCTTTTTTTCGAGTTCCAATTTTAATTAAGGAACGAAAATAAATCGCCACTGCCAGCGCTGCCTTGCCTCAATTAAATGCAAGCGCGTACTCATTGTGTTAGCCACCATACGGCAGAAGACGACCCCATCCATGGTTTCATGTCGGACTTTTGGGACTACGACCAAATAAATGTCGGCCCAGTATGGACTGACCATAGGATAAATTGTTGGAGAGCGATTTGGCCATAAGTGCGCACACATATTGTTGTGTGGAGCGTACCCAGCCAGCCTAATTCCTAGGCGAACCCTCGTTGGAGTGGATGTTTCACCTTAGGACACGGGATAGCCCTCGCAACAAAGACCGGAGATTTCTGCTGGGAAGACGTTGCCGCAGATTCAAAAACCAGCTTTGATGACCCCAACCTCACCCCAGGCCTCAAATAGCCGTTTTTCTTTTCTTTAAGTATCGTACAAACATGTGTTCAAATTTATAAGTATAATATTTAATATGAAATTTCTATATAGCAGGTTCTGAAAATCAAAACGTTGGTAACGAGAAGCAAGTTATATTTTTGTGCCCTTATTAATAATTTGAACAGCCTCTAGTGCTCCACCCATCATCAGGCCTGCTGACTGGATTGGACTCTACAAACTGTAAGTACGGCATAGCCGCATAAAATCTATTTGCAAAATATAACCGCATGCCGCGACCACAGAGTTAGTTTTTTTATTTTTGAAATTGAAAATTTAAATAAAGGCTTAACGTAAAATTTAGTTTAGATCAAATTTATACTTATAAAATAACACACATTTTTGTACGATTCCTCTCACCGAATTAGTTAGGAATTATCTATATTTGAAATTATTGTTAATGCTCCTATTATCTAAGTGGGATACGAAGTCCGATGTTATCTTCTTATCTTAATGGCATATGCCAATTTTTTCTTTGAATTTGAATATATGTATGACATGATGAATTGCTGAGTTAGTTTATTTGGGCACCTGACGTAAAAGGTTTAACAGCCACAATATGGGTAATACTGAGTTTCCCTAGGTATTTCAAGGTTGGGTGGGTAAAGAAAAGGAAATGACATCTAAGTCCTTCGAATAACACCCATCACCTCTGCATAAAAATCCCTATTTAGGTGTAGTCCTATATTCCTTATCTCTGTCTTCATTTTACTTATGTAGCGTATGTTTTGGGAGAGCACAAGAACCACCCCATTTTCCCTGAGCTCAGCCGAGCCACTTGTTAGTAAGACAGAGAGTGCACTCCGACACCCGCGTGTTCGTTACAATCTTTTTCTTTCATTTTCGTAAATTTGTTTTGGGATATATAAGAGAGAGAGTTAGAAAATATAAGATATAGTGACTTCAAATTCACATTAAGGGAACGATATGATTTAAGATAAAATACCAATTAAAATTTAATCACGAAATATTATTATAATATTAGAAATAACCAGACATTTGACAAAATGGTTTTCGCTAGGAGTAAAGAAAACTTAGCTCATGAGATCTCAGATGCGTTACGCTCAATTTGTCAGAAAGCAGTATTGGCCACGCAATAGTTAGTGGTGAAAACTTCATGCCATCATCTATTTCATAAAAATTGTATATCAGAATGGATTGATCAGTTTAATGTACGTCAAGTTTGTAATGCGTCGATACGTAGAGCAGATTTAGAAGTGCAAAACGTGCCATTTGCAGAGATAGAGTCCGAACGACCTGTAAACATAGGTGCAATCACAACAGGATCGTTGCCGTAAGGCCCAAATACACGCTCTCGTAGAAATTTTAGTGGGGGTGAACATGCTAATCAAGCAACTGCAAATATAGAGATGTCTGCAGGAGACCGACCCACAACGATAAGAAAACAACGAGGAAGACCTCCAGGAAATGGGTCCAATATACCTCGTAGAAGCTTAGACGCTTGTAGAAGACCAGCGCGAGCATCGGTAGAAATTGATTATGACAGAATTTGCAGTCAAATAGAGTCCATAATTGAGCGAAGAATGGGACAATTGGGAATGACAGAGCAACATGTAAATGCGTCACCGCAAAACCAAAGTATTCCTAGGAGTTCAACTACAGTCAGACCAAGCAGAACAGGTCATAACCCAGATAAAATTACACAGCTAATTCATAGTTGGAATGTAAAATTTGACGGTTCGTCAAAAGGATTTACGGTCGAAGAGTTTCTTTATAGTGTCAAAAGGTTAACGGAGGATTGCTTAGACCAAGATTTTGATGCAGTATGCAAAAATTTGCTTATTCTTTTAGGCAAAGCTAAAGAGTGGTATTGGAGATAGTGGTCAGAATTTTGTGCAGCCATGAAATATCAATATTAGATTAGAGAAGTGATGTAGATATACTAGAAGATATTCGTGGGTGTAAGCAAAAAGTAGGAGAAACCTTTGAAAACTTTTGCGATGAGATTATGACTCAGATGTCACGTATGTCGAAAAGCATAGACGAAGAACAACTCATTCAGTTGCTCACACGGAATTTATTGCCGGACATTCGTCATGAATTGTTGTATATACCTATTCTCTCTATACCTCAACTTCGAAAGCTAGTGCAAATGCGAGAAAATTTATTACGGGATGTAGTCGCTAGGAGCGCAAATAAAACTTCAGCCAATTTTCAGAATGCTAAACGCAACATTGCGGTAGTAGAAGAGCCAGAAAAGTTCGAACTCTCCGAAAAGATGGATTTAAATGTGTACAATGTTGAAGCAGTGCAAGCTCCGGTTAAAGTATTTCGGTGTTGGAATTGTGATGCAGAGGGACGTGGCTGGGACAACTGCTTAGAGCCTCGCACTATATTTTGTTTCGGGTGTGTCTCGAAAAACGAAAAAAAAAACCCCATGTAAAAATTGTATCGCCAAGAAAGCGGAAAACTTAGTGATGGGTCCATCTGTGAAAGCTCGGATGGCCCCGAAAAATCTCTAACTTTGGCTTCAGATTATTGGTCAAAGTATGCAAAGTTTCGTCGTATTTCTTCCCAAGTTAAAACAGCGGATGGACAAGATCAACCAGTCATCGGTTTCATTACGCTAGATATAACCTATAAAAACCAAACTAGACCGATAAAGTTATTCATCATACCGTCCATTTAGAAAAGGATGATATAATATTAGATAATAGATTTTTGGAAAGCGATTCAATTTGCTCCAGGTTTGTTGTCAGCTTTAGATTATGAAAGAGAATTCAGAATTCCAGATAGTAAAGAGGAACAATCATACCTGTTCGTGGAGGGGCGGAAGGATCCAAATAAAACACAAGTGGTTGGCGGGTGCCAATTTCTTCAGGGGTCTGGTGAGTGCGTAATGAAATTAAAACGCTCGAGAACTTCGGTTAAAGTTAATTCTGGTTTATTTTATTTATGTCACAAGATGTCGCGACACACACGAGAATGGTTCGGGTTGAAAACAAGTACAATATCGAAAGATAAGCGCAAGGAAAAAGAACGGGTGTTCGGATTATATACTCGTACTGGATTAATATGGCGATGCCCATCAGAAAATCTAGTCACTCCTCCTGGTGTGACCGTGGACACAGAGGATCAAAAAACCCTCCTCCCTCCTCACTGCTCTTCGCCGCTCACTGCTGTTCACCCGGTGGCGTGAACATATCGCCACCTTGCAACATGTTGCAATTGCCACCCTGGACATATGTAGGATGGGGGACGGCAGCGTCCTGGAGCGCCTAGATCCCACAGGAGCCGAAGTACCGCTATGACCGGGCACACAGCCTGGTTACCTCAGGATAGAGGTCTGCCCCGAGCACCACGGACACCGACGCCGGCCGATAGAAATTGGGGTCGGCCAGGATCAGGATGACTGGCTGCGACGCCGGGCTAAGGAGCGTTGTCTCGGCGGTTGGTCGGCCATACCGCTTTTCCCCTCGGAGGTTCAGGAAGCGCTGACACTTTCGGAGTGCGTGAACCCCCCGACAGACCCGGCATCGGTACGCGTTCATCCCGTGTGGAGCAGATCGTTTCCAGCGGTGGTGCGGCAGACGCGTGGGGGCTATGTCGCTATGGAGGGGCGAGCTGAACGAACTGCAACGAAAGAAATTACTTAGGGGAGAGTGGATTAGTCTGGAACGAACAACATGCACGGAGACGAGGACATTCGCACGAAATATAGAGGGATTGGGAGTCACTATAGGTTTTTCGGCTCAGGACTCCTGTTGTCTTGCAACTGGATGAGTTTCGCTACGGGTCTTCGGATAGACCCACGCGCTGTTGTGACATCAGCCACTCGGACGAGACCGTCAGCCCCGGGCTCAATTCGCCCTAAGCGCCACTCGTTGGAGGGGAGATTATCTTCGGACACGATCACGAGGTCGCCGGTCTGGAGACTGCGAGTCGGTGATTTCTACTTATTCCGTTTGTGGAGCTCCTTGAGATATTCACTTTTCCAGCGGCGGCAGAAAGCCTGCTGGATTGCCTTCAGTCGCTGCCATCGGTTGATTAGCGACATAGGCTCGACCAGAATCTTCGGTTCCGCAATGGATAAGAGCGGTCCTCCAATCAGGAAGTGTCCCGGGCTTAGGGCCAGCAGATCCTCTGGATCCTCGCTCATGGGAGAAATTGGCCTGGAGTTTAGGCACGCTTCGATCCTACACAGGAGCGTGGAAAGTTCCTCGAACGTGTACTTTACAGTAGAAGAGGACTTGTAAAATAGGGTCATAAAACTTTTGACTTAGTAGTGAGACACGCACGCCCGGTGTAATTCTTGATCTCGAAAGGCCCTGCGAAATCAATGCCTGTGTGGGTGAAGGGCCTGTACGTGATGCGCTCTCGAGGGAGATCACCCATCATTTGAGTCTGTAGTTGGAGAATAGGGTGACGTTCATCATACCGGAGGGACTCAGCGGTCCGGAGTCGTTCGCAGGAGCGGAGTATCCCATGCTTTCACCAGCTTTGGCCACTGGTGCTTTTGGAGATGCTGGATACCCGATTGGCCACGAAGGTGAACCAACTACACGGGGGTTTATTGAGCCAAGCCAACACAATGGTGAAGGCGGTCCAAAACTGGGAGGTTGCAGGTGGTATTGGGAGTTCAGGAACGATCGACGCCCAGAGATCGGCTAGCAAAACCGCTCCGCACAACTCCAGCCGAGGCAGCGAGACTGTTTTGACTGGAGCTACACGGGTCTTAGCCGTTAATAAATGGACTCTTACTTGATCGCCGTGCCGAACCCGCACATATAGGGCTGCTCCATACGCTTTCTGTGACGCGTCAGAGAAGACATGAAGCTCCCACGAGAGCTTATCGCTGGTGTTTAGCCAACGGGGGATGCGGAGTTGACTGAGGCCTGAGTAATCCTGCAGAAATTCGTGCCATTGCTGCAGCAGGAGAGGCGGCAGAACATCATCCCAGCCCAGTTCGGTTAGCCAGATTTTTGTTGCATGAATATCTTCGCTCGGATAACAAATGGGGCTAGCCAGCCAGCGCGGTCGAAAAGTTTAGCGATATGGGACAGAACCTGCCTCTTGGAGATCGACTCCTTCAATGGGGGGTCCGCTACGGTGAAGAAGAAGACGTCCTCGGCGGCTTGCCAGCGGATGCCCAAGGTTTTTGCAGTGCTCGCGTCTTCCAGCTCGAGAAAGTCCTCTCGCATCAGGTGCTCTCTCGGAATAGCTTGAAATACTTCCTTCTTATTGGAAGTCCACTTCCGAAGCGGGAGGCCAGCAGATTGGAGGGCAGCTTGAAGCTCTCGTATGGCGAGACGGGCGTCGGCTTCAGTGTTAGCGCCGGCAAGGACATCATCAACATACATGTAGTTCTCGAAGGATTTCGCTCGCCTGAGGGTACATCGCTTGCACGTCTTGTGCCAGTTGTAAAAGGACTCGGATCTCCAAGAATGGAGCGCAGTTAACCCCAAACGTGACAGTTTGTAGCTCATAATCCTGAATATTGCCGCAGCGGTCTCGGTAGAGGATCCGCTAAAAAGGGGGTATGCCTGGGGTCGAATCGGATTTGTCGATAAATCTGCGTTATGTCAGCGTTGAAAACGAATTGAAAGAACCGCCATTTCAGTACCTGAAGCGTGAGATCGGCCTTAAGAGTAGGCCCGGTGTGCAAGACATCGTTAAGGCTGACGCCTCGTGTGGAGGGGCTCGACGCGTTAAATACTACGCGTACCTTGGTGGTGGTGCTATCGGGCTTAAACCCGGCGTGATGGGGGAGATAGAAGTTTTTCCCATCTTGAGGCGGCGTCACCCGAATCATATGACCCAATTCCTCGTACTCTTGAATAATGGCATCGTACTGCGTTTTTAGGACGGGATCCTTGAGAAGGCGTGCTTCATTCCGAATTAAGCCAGCGCGATCGGTCTTGAGTGGCCCAAGTCAACGCTATTCGGACCTTTGAACGGTAGGGACACAACATATCGGCAGTCCTTTCCTCTTTGGGTGGTCTCCTGGAAGTTCCGCTCGCAGAATACGTCATCCTCCTTTTCCGGCTTTGCGGGAAGGTCTTCCACCTCCCAAAACTTGGTGAGGAGTACCTCAAGTTTTGCTTCTGGACTAACTCGCGTCTGTGCAGCGTAAACTGATCGAGATACCTGAGGGTCAGGCATGATAGCCTGATCCCAACTGAACCCATCCCAAGATGGTTTCTAGTCCGACGAACTCACCAATATCCTTTTTGATCCGTTCTCCGAGGATGTGGGGAAACAGGTCTACACCGATAATCATATCAATAGGCGACGGGCTTGTTGTAGTACGGGTCAGCCAGGCGGTGATCGAGGCACTGCGTCGGAACCGTGTTAAGGAATGGAGCCGTTGGAATGGCCCCTGACAATTTCGATACGACCAGGGCGGAGACCTCAATCTTTTTCAGTCTGTCACACGGAGGAGACAGCATCAGCAGACACACCTTGTCGGCGCAGCCTCCATCACTCTGGCCCATGCCAGTAACCGCGGCGTCTACTGGGTAAAAGGGGGGTGGACCATGTTGAAGACACGCTCGGAGAGAAAAGTTGAATCGGCCCCAGAGTCGATCAACGCCCGAATATGGTGATCCACACCACGATGGTGCAGAGTGACAATCGCAGTGCCTAAGAGGCCTCTGCCGGGGGTAGATGCAAAATAACTTTGAGCATTTGTGAGCTGGTTGCTCGTGGACGGACGCTGTGTGGCTCTGGATGGTGGGACTTGCGCAGCGGACTAGGATGCAACAGAGTATGATGACGTTTCTTGCAGGTATGGCAATTATGCGCACTGGAGCAGCCCTTCACCAGACGCCTCTGAACAGGCATATCAAGAAAACTAGGACAGAGCCTTATTGGGTGATTCTCCCGATGGGACAGCTTACAAGACGCCGGTTTGAGCTGAGCTTTCGCGGGAAACGCTTGGACCTTCATCGTTGCAGAGGATTTGCGGGGGCCAATGGCGATGGCTTGGACACTTGGGGCCGACTTATGTTCTTCGGTGGCATCCAGGACACGATACCGATCGGTGAGAAATTGGTTCAAATCGTACCAAGTGGAGACGACAATCTTATTTGGCACTGATTGTTCCAACAGGAGGATTGTGGCCTTCGGCAATTTGCTAGTGCATATGGCGAGAAAGACATCCCAATTTTCAGTACTAACACCCGAACTCTCAAGCGCGGTAAGACACCCTTAAAACGCAGTCTGCAGCTCTCGCAAGGATTTGCCCGACTCTTGTGCTACCGCGGGAATCTGAAGGAGTTGTCTGGCTTGAGTCATGACAAGCAGACGGTTATTTTCGCACCGTGCGGTGAGGTTCTCCCACGCGGCCTGGAAACCCTCATTCGTGATTCCCCTGGCGTCTTGGCGTTCAAGTGATAGAGCTTCTCCACTTGTGACAAATACGGAATGGCGATATAAATGGCGGCGAACTAATCGCGGAATGTGGGCCATGCTAGGCTGTCGCCATCAAATGTCTCCCCAGCGGCCCCGACGGAGCGGTTGGCTGACGCATAAGACTCGTCATCTGTGCCGAGAGCTGTTCGATGCGTTCTCCGAACAACGTCCCGCATCGCACATACGCCGCGTAAGCGGATGGGCAGTATTTCATCTCGACAGTTGACCAAAGGGATTTGAGCTGCTCTAAGTGCATTTTAATGGAACATAAGGGTACTTCGGAAGTTAGAGCTTCACTCTCACGAGCTTCAAACAGAGTCAATGCGTCGCACGCCAGAACGAAATCGGAAGCTGTTGTGATACGGATCGGGTGACGGGAGCGTCAGAACAGTGCGTCACAATAACGTGCGGGATCTGAGTCTGGGTTGAAAGCTTGGAACGACCTTTGTGTTCACTCGAGTCTTTAACCGAGAATCTGCGACCCTTAGGTAGGCTGGACGAAGACGGACCCTACCTTGAAAATTCCCTGTGGCTGCGAGCAGACGGAACTTGCGCAAAATAGTCTTGAGTCTTCGGAGGCCGAACCTTCTGCGGAGTTGCAGAGGGAGACGAAAGACTGTTAGACTTCGGCGCAGTCTTGGACGGCTCTGTGGACATACTCAGGGGACGACCTTACCGACGAAGACCGAGTTTGTGCGCTTTTTGGTTTTGGAAAAACAACAAAGAAGAGAAGTGGACTGTATGAGGACGCAAGAATTTTCTCACTGTGCACCGCAGGATTGCGGGAGAATTCTCTCCCGCGTGGCTCGGAAACGGATCCGTTTTAATGGGGAGATATGCGGAACAATATACGAACGCACGAATGCGGATCGAAAATTACACGTAAACAAATGGGAGTGATTACAAAACAAGTTTAGATGGATTCGTAAGTAACGATGGGAGTACGTATAAAAAAAACACGGATGAAATAAATAAAGATGTATAGATTTATTTTTAAATAAATCTGGATCTGGATATATATATGTGCGCAAAATAATGGCCGGAAAAAATTATATATGATTTATAGATATGGACGGATATATATATGGGCACGATAATGCTGGAAAAAATATATATGTATTTATTTAGAAATATGGGCGGATATATATATGAGCGCAAAAAGCTGGCCGGAAAAATTATATATATAATTTATAAAAATGGACGGATATATAAATATGGGCCCGATAGTGCTGGAAAAAATATATATGTATTTATTTATAGATATGGGCGGATATATATATGTGCGCAAAATACTGGCCGGAAAAATTATATATATAATTTATAAATATGGACGGATATATAAATATGGGCCCGATAGTGCTGGAAAAAATATAACTATATGTATTTATTTATAAATATGGGCTTATATATATATGTGCGCAAAATACTGGCCGGAAAAATTATATAAATAATTTATAAATATGGACGGATATATAAATATGGGCACACGATAGTGCTGGAAAAAATATATATGTATTTATTTATAAATATGTTCGGATATATATGTGTATATGTGCGCAAAATACTGGCCGGAAAAAATTATATATATAATGTATAAATATGGATGGATATATATGGGCACGATAATGCTGGAAAAAAATATATATGTATTGATTTATATATATAGGCGGATATATATGTGCGCAAAATACTGTCCGAAAAAAATTATATATATAATTTATAAATATGGACAGATATATATGTGGGAAAAATAATGGCCGGAAGAAATTATATGTATCTCTATTTATGAATATGGACGGGTATATAATTAGGCGAAAGAAGGGAATCGGAAATAATGTGATTTAAATTTGGCGCGTTTGAGCTGCCTATCGATATCACGACTCGATTCACGTGTCACCACTACTCCGAAAACAGCTGTCGGTCGTTGTTTATATATTTTGTTTTTGGTTTTGTTGTTTAATCATGTTAATAATTTTTTTTGTGGTTGTGCGGAGGACAAAAAACAAGGAACAAAACGAAAGCTTTTACACACCGCGAGTGTTGTGGCCGAAAAAAATGTAAACGATCAGCGCATATGGACGAATGCTTTGATATATGTATGTACCTGTATACTTACGCATGTATGTATGTGGGAATGGGTTGAGAGACGAGAATCGGTCGATTGTACTGAACCAGTTCAGGGGTGCATAATTTTAAGTTTCTCAACGATATCGATGACAAACCATCGATATCATTGAGAAAAGAGTTCTATGGCGTCAAGTGGTGTCGACCGGTTGTGTTCCTCGTGGCTGCTCGAAAAAAAAGAGTATAGTAATGTAATAGTTAATAATAAATGTATAAAGAAATAATGTTGAATAAAACTGTACGATTGATTGTGAGTAAAAACGGCCTATCGAAATAAGTCAATTTAAGACAAAAAAAATAAAAATTAAATTTAATTGCGTGGAAAGTTAAAAAAAAAAAATGGGTAAAATTACCCGTAAAATCACGGGCTCCAGGGCCAGGGGTGGTAGCCCCTTCTCAGAGCTAAAAGGATCCAAAAAGCCAAGAATATCGCAGGCATCAAAGAAAGGAAAAATTACCACTAATGAAAGCCAATCAGAATCTGAATATGACGAAGTAGAAATGACAGAAATGCCAAAATCCAATTACTCGGCACCAAAGGAGAATAAAGGTCCAACAGAAATGTCAAATGGCAAATCGCAAAATAACGTTCTATATTATAACAAAACACACAAGGGACCATTTGTGGTGTATGTGGACAGAGTAGATGGAAATAACAAAGAGAGCAATAAAAGCAGATTACCAATTAATCCATTAGAGCTAAATGCAGTTTTGTTTAAACTAAAAGTCAAAGACATAATAACTGTCAATAAAATAGGATATGGACGTTGCAAGGTAGAATTTAAATCGGCAGCGGCAGCCAACATATTTATCGCATCGGACCTTAAAAAATATGACTATGAACCCAAGTTACTAAAGCATTTCCTATAGAAAACTGGAATCATATTCCAGATCCCCACAAGATTCTCAGACGAAGAACTTAAGGAGTATATCTCAACAACAGTGGACATACACGAGATTATTCGTGTGCGTAGAAAGGAGAAGGACAATCTAATTGCAACATCTAGAGTTAAAATAGTTTTCATAGGATCTCAAATACCAACAGAAATAACTTTCCTATACTCAAAAGTTCCAGTAAGTCCTTTTGTACCTTTTAATCAATGCTACAGATGCTTCAGATTTAATCACTTTGCGCAACACTGCAAACAGTTAGACCAAAAGTGCAACAAATGCTCCCCGTCACATGATAAAGAAAAAACCTGCACACAAACTATTTGTATCAATTGCAAAGAAAATCACCCAGCTACCTCAATCGACTGCCTCGCTCGCAAGAGAGCCTTTGCCATACAGAAATGTATGACAAAGGAGAATCTATCCAGAAATGAGGTAAAAATTAGATATCCCGCTCTTTTTCAAAGACAAAATACGATAGACACTAATGATACAACACAATTTCCCATTCCAACATGGCAAAAGACATCTACAATCCCAACTCTGCAGAACAACACACAATTATCAACAGAACAACTACACGCTCACATCCTATATAATAAAACATTAAGAAACATGCAAAACAGACGAAATGAAAGATAAACTCTTCTGAAACAATGAGTACCTGGAAAGCGACTCTAAATGAACACAAAATTACTTTAAATGAGAAATACGTTAACACACATGCAAACAACACATTTAAACCAACACCCCCAACCATTACATCCCAATCTAATCAGTCTACTGACAGCCCTCTGCTCTTGAAATGGCAAAAGAAGGCTTATCACAGCTGGCTATAGACATATCCTCATTTATAACTAATCCAAACATTCAACTAAATTCAGTCCACTATAAATTTTTAGAGACACTAAGAGATAGAATCGCACAAACTAACACAAAAATAGATATTATAAAAATAAACCAACTTAATTAAATTCAAATCTCAATCCTTACTTAGTACCTTACACTCAACATCTTATTATACTATTATAATGTCTATACATATGAAGATTCTACAGTACAATATACAGAGCCTAACGCATAACAATAATAAACATCTACTAGAAATATTTTTAATAAACAACGACATTGATATAGCAATTATATCTGAAATTTGGGTCACAAATAATGCTAATTGTAGTTTAGCGAATTACAACTTTATTTGCAACCCCAGAGCAGATGGATATGGCGGAGTAGGCATATACCTAAAAAAATATATAAAATTCACACAATTAAATTGCATTAGTGAAGTAGAAGTGATTTCAGTGTCCACTATGAACCTGAAACATAACATCAATTTATTTAGCGTCTATGCAGCGCAAAGTTTAAGTGATGATCTTTTTGAGAAAGGATGCAAAGAAATTCTAATGAGGGCAAACCAGACTAATGGTTTAACAATCATAGGAGGAGATCTTAACGCCAAATCACAAACACGATTCAAAACAACAGAGGAAACATCCTAGAACAATTACTAATAAACAACAACTTTTTTTGTCTTAACAATGGCAGCCCCACATATTCACACAACGCATCGTACTTTTCTACCTTAGACATCACATTAATTAACAACTACAACCTCAACCCAAAGTGGACAGTGACAAACAGACAGACAGATCAAACAGCAACCATTTACCAGTTATACTAGAACTAGACGAAACATACGAAGTACAGAATCAAAAAAGGACAAATCACAAGAAAATACTTCAAGCCTTCTCAAAATTCACATTTCTTCACTGGACAACCTGACATCAACTTCACAAAATATAACTAGACAGAATACAATTTCAATAGACCCAAAAAATAGATACAAACCAAAAAATATGATGAAAATATGAAAATATGAGGATGAACATTGTGACAGACATTCAGACTTACAAGGGGAACTTCAGGTATGCGAATCACCGATTTGGATGAATTTTGGATATGTTGTAGAATACCCCGTAATTTGAAGCTGTGTGAAATATTTCGGCGCACTATTCTATATTTTCCTAATAAATCGGCTTTAAAGTTATAGCTTTGGTGACTTATAAGTAAAACGCCAAGTGGTCTACAAGCAGCTCGATGGTGTAAGGGGTAGAGGTCCTGCCTTAAATCGATGGAACTCTGGTTCAACCCCCGCCCGAAGCTAGGTAGTTTTGGGTTTTCATTTTTTTTTTTTTGCTTTTTCAATAATTATTTTTGTCTAATAGCGAAATAGGTCTTTTGATGATTTGTAATTGGAAACATTTTTTATGTATATTGAAATTATTGTAGATGCAAATTATTATTATTAACTTGTACTCTTAAGGTAATACCAGCTATACGCACGCCATTATGTACTGTATTTTTAGCTAAGTTTAAAATATGATAAAGAGAATGCAAAACTCCTTAACGCTTATAGAAGTAAATCGAGAAATTTCATCAAAAGAAGACTGTACTAAAGTAAAATCCCCGTCAAAGACGGGGCAATTCCACTTGTCATCTCTGATATTGAAGGGAATGCTCAAGTATGCATGGTTCGCTTCAGATTAGAAAGTGGTTTTCCAAAATTTTTATTTCGTTTGTTTCCTTAAAATTGGTTTAAAGTTGGTATGTTTTTGCACAAAAGCATTATTTAAACATATTCATAGTCTTGAGAAAATATACATACGGGTATCATGTTTTTATGATTTATATCACAACAAAAAATGTGAAGGCAGAAGTTAATTAGTCTATTTTGCGTCTATATTATATATATGTTTTTGTAAAGGCATAAAAAATGAATCCAATCAAAAATCATCAAAAGACCTATTTCGCTATTAAACAAAAATAATTATTGAAAAAGCAAAAAAAAAAAAATGATAACCCAAAACTAACTAGCTTCGGGCGGGGGTTGAACCAGAGTTCCGTCGATTTAAGGCAGGACCTCTACCCCTTACACCATCGAGCTGCTTGTAAACCACTCGGCGTTTTACTTATAAGTCACCAAAGCTATAACTTTAAAGCCGATTTATTAGGAAAATATAGAATAGTGCGCCGAAATATTTCACACAGCTTCAAATGACAGGGAATTCTACAACATATCCAAAATTCATCCAAATCGGTGATTCGCATACCTGAAGTTCCCCTTGTTATAAACGCGTGCAGACAGAAATATTATAAAACAAACCTTCACACGGACGCATTAATTTATTTAAAAAGCAATAGAACATTGAACAACTACTTACATAAAGTTAGAAAAAACAATATAGACAAGCTAATGGACGAAATTTCAAAAACTAATTCAGCAAAAGAAATGTGGCAAAAAATTACAGCCCTTAAACAATATAAAAAACTTAAACCGACAAAAAACGAAAAAACTGATGAGGATCATGAAAAATTTCTTAAACAAATGGCGACGGTACCTGACACTTCAGACTGCATTAGAATGAAACCACCTAACACCTGGCTACTACCCGCTAGCAACTCAAACTTTACTGACAACGATTTACTGGACTTTTTAAATTCCCGCAACCCGGACTCAGCAAAAGGTCCAGACAATATCTCATATAGAATGCTTCTAGCCTTACTACCCTCAGAAATTCAAATTTTGGTATCCCTGCTAAATGAGACTCTAGACAACGGTGACATACCAGCTAGTTGGAGAAAAATAAAAGTAGTACCTGTCCTTAAAAAGAATCTAGACTCAGCTATAATAACAAACAATAGACCTATTTGCCTACTAAGCGTAGTTTTCAAATGCTTAGAAGGTTTGGTAAAAACAAGGATGGAAAACCATATAAACAACAACAATATATTGCCCCTGAGATCTTACGGCTTCCGTAAACACCACTCCACATCGCACTGCATCAATGACTAAGCAAAGCACTGTATTAGATCTAAGCAAAGCCTTCGACTCTGTTAATATTCCCATCCTAGGCAACAAGCTAATAGATTTAGGTTTCGATCACAGACACATACAATTCATTTACAACTACCTTAAAAAAGAGTTTTGACTATGGGAAGAACAGAAATAAAAATAAGAAAAGGAGTAAGTCAGGGTAGCTGGCTTAGTCCAATACTTTTCAATTTATACACAGCTGAGCTGCACAAGATAAGCAACCACATAACAGCATACTATTTCAATATGCTGATGACTTTTTCCTGGTATGTTACCATAAAAACTTTTCAGACGCTAAAAACATATTAGAAAGACAAGTTACAAAATTTAGTAAAATGTGTAATAAAATCAACCTGTCATTCAACCCGAACAAATCTGCTGCTTTACATTTTAATTTAAGACGTACACCCCTACAAATAATATGCAATAACGTAGCTATAAGGGACGTAGATAAAATTAACTACTTAGGAAGACTGATTAGCACCAATAATTCCACGACCCAACACATAAAGGAAACAATTGCTAAGTCAAACAAAACAAATATGTTTCTTCATATGATTAATGGCTGTCGATTTGGCACCCATCCCAAAAATGCAATTCTTTTCTATAAGGCCTTTACATGGAACAGGTATGAATATGCAAGCTCTTCATTTGCAAATACAACTAAAACAGTAATGGGCATCATAAAAACTCATGCTAACTTACATTTAAGGAAGGCATTTGGGCTTATTAGATCAACTCCAACTTATATAATATACCACCTAGCGGCCGAACTTCCACCAGAGTATAGAATTAAATTTACCACAGCTGTTTGTGGAGGGGCGGAAGGACCCGACTAAGCCTGAAGTGATTGGCGGGTGCCAATTTCTGCAGGGGTCTGGTGAGTGAGTAATGCAATTAAAACGCGCGAGAACTTCGTTTAAGATTAATTGTGGTTTATTTCTATTTATGTTACATGTTAGGTGTCCCGACACACACGAGAATGTTTCGGGTTGAAAACAGAGAACCCTTCGTCACCCTCCTCAGTGTGACCGAATTCGGTTTTGGAAAAAACCCTACCCCTCACTCTCTGCTGTTCACCCGGTGGCGTGAACAACAGCAAAGGAACGCAAAAGGAGCGAAGAACCTGGCTTATGGCCTGGCAGCAGCGTCGCTTCTGTCCAGTGTCTTTCATGCTAATAAAACAAGTTATGCCAAAGTGTATGCTGAATTTAAAGATGTCCTGGACAACATTACACCCATAGAGCCAACTCCTATACGCACACGAAAAATCTTCATAGATGCCAATTTTTCCAAAGGTCCCTTTAAAAACATAAGAGATGCAAATGAAACAATGATACTCTCCCTGTATAAAGAAAAAATTAAGAACTTAAATTCAAAAAATTTTGACCTGATTTACACAGATGGTTCAGTTTCTGAAAATTTTACTGGAAGTGTTTTTTTCACTTGGGCTCCAACATCACAAAAAGCTATTACAGCAATAAAAAACTGTCATCATTGACTGCGGAACTCACAGCAAAGCAGTGGAGTTTGCTGATTCGAATCACCTCTTCAAAGTAGCGTTCCTAACAGACAGTCTTGGAGCAATCCAAACAATTAGAAACCCAAAGAACAATAATTGCATTGCTCAAAGAATCCTTAAAAATATAGAAAATAGTTATAATATCATCTCAGTTGAAGTACACCACATACCTAGTCACTGAAACATAAGAGAAAACGATTTAGCTGATACCGCAGCCAAAAATTCCAGACACGATGGAGTGTTCACGCACATAAGCTGGACAATCAACGATGCTATCATTCATATATACAACAAAATAAAACTAGAATGGGAAAGAGCGTACAATGAATTTTGTATAGATCGAAACAAAGGATACTGCCTTCTATATCCTTATGTGTCATCACAACCATGGTTCCAGGGAAAAAACCAATTCCATAGACTGGAGATAAAACAACTAAACAGAATACTAAGCGGTCACGCATTTGACAAAAACACTCTATTTAAAATGAAAGTCGTTGACGACAACTTATGCGACACCTGTAACATTACAGAAGATATCTCACATATTATTTTAAATTGTTCAAAATACACAAACACCCGAATGAACTTTCCAACACTAACAAAGTATAACGATATATATCAATTACTCGCGCAAGAGCCTATCGCCAACTACAAATCGATAACACAATTTACTAAGGCTGCCAACATAGAACTCTAACAATCTAATCCACATATAAATAAATTAAATTAAATAACTAATTCATTTATAACAAAAACCAAAATACGAAACTCATCATCACGAATACGCTGTGGCGTTAACCTGTTATACACAGGGAGGCCAAAGAAATCTTCTGTTCAGAAGTAACTTAATACCAAAAAAAAAAAAAACGGCCTAGAAATTCGGGAGGAAAAAGTGGGATTGCACTAACAGTCCCACAAATTGGTGTCAGAAGTGGGATTGCACTAACAGTCCCACATGTATGTATGTATGCACGCGCGTTGTTCCCAAAAAACCTAAGTAATTTGTTATTTAGTTCGGTGTTGGGTTCCTCTCCTCCTCTTCTTTTTGTTTTTTATCAAATCAATTTGCGACCGCGAAATGGATTATGTGTTGTGGATATGTACATATGTATGTGCGCGCATCAATATATGACGATGTATGTATGTATGTAAGCAAATGCACCGGTTTGCGGATACGCGCATGGGGAAATTAATTTTGCAATTGAACCAATTCGAACAAACAAGAAATCGCGGTGCTTACGGTAATTGCTATTTAAATTTTTTGTTTTGTGGTAAATGTGCGACACCGAAATGAATTATATGTATATGTATATGTACATATGCGCGTACATCAACAGATGACGATGTATGTATGTAAGTAGATATGCCGGTGGGCGGATACGCGCGTGAGGAAATTAATTGGGCAATGGAAATAATTCGAACACATAAGAAATCGCGGTGAACACTTTAATTACTATTTTTTTCTCCTTTTTTTCTTTACTATAACGTGGACTTGGCAAACAGCTTTGGAAAATACATGTACATGTTAGTGTAAACGAGTTTTACATATGTAAAATATCTAAGAAGCTAACATCGGCTATGCCGAAGTTTATATACCCTTGCAGTCCTAGGTAATAATAACTTTACATGTTTGTTTTCTGCAACTCAATTCATCAATATACAAACAAAAAAATTTTACTCTCTATTTTACAATTTGTTCTTCTTCTTCCCGCATTCCCAAAGCAAAGCAACGCACACATACAGTTTATGTAGCGTTGCGTCTGTGTGTGTATGCATGTACTCTGTTGATGACGAAAGACGTAGTAGACAGCAAGCAGCGCTGCCGCCAGAGCTGGGAGCAGAGCCGATTATTATATTGACTGTAACTTGTGTCATATTTATCCGATCACATTCAAATTTTGGGATCTGGGGTTTTATATCCAATATTATCACATATGTAAATTTCATAGCATACTCAAATTTTTATGAAAATGTTTCTTCTAGTTCTGCTAGCGCTATATGATATAGTGGTCCGATCCTGAAGGTTTTCATACTTTATTTTTCTCGGGTAATAAAAAAGCCCGAAAAAAAATTTCAGCCCGATAGCTCTTAAGACGGCTGAGTAAAACGCATATGCACAGACGAACGGACAGACGGACATGGCTATATCAACTCAGCTTCTCATGCTGATCAAGAATATATATACTTTATGTCGGAACCGTCTCCTTCTGTGCGTGACAGGGCAAATTAAATGAATAATGAAATTTTGTACTTATCAGGAATTCCGCCGATGCAAGCTGGAGGAGCGAAAGTATCCAAGTAAGCCACAAGTGGTTGGCGGGACTCATTTTTTCAGGGGACTGGTGCGTGAGTAATGTAATTAAAACGCGCGAGAACTTCGTTTTAAATTAATGGTGGTTTATTTGCTTTGAGTTACAAGATGTGCCGACACACACGAGAATGATTCGGGTTGGAAAAAGTATAGTCGAAAGAAATGCAATCAAAGAACGGGTGTTCGGCTTAGATGCTTGGGAAAATCTATGGGAATCTGCATGGGAAAATCTAGTCACTCCTCCTGGTGTGACCGTAGACGCCGAGGATCAAAAAACCCTCCTCACTCCTCACGGCTCTTCACCGCTCACTGCTGTTCACCCGGTGGCGTGAAAAGAGACAATTTCAAGCCATTATTTCATTATTTCCGGCATTTGAAAGGAAAGGGCTTTGGCGAACAACGTTGATTAAACATCCTATAGATGTCGGATCGGCAAAACCGATTAAGCAAAGGTTTTACCCCGTATCCCCAGCAGTGGAAAATTTAATGTATAGCGAAGTTGATTGAATGATAGAGTTAGGAGTTATAGAGTTATATTCACCGATGCGATTAGTAGTTAAACCTGAGAAAGTGAGCTTATGTCTAGATGCTAGAAAGATAAATGCGTGTACGACAAAGGATGCATATCCGGTGCCAAGTATTGATGTGATATTCGGCTTCCTCGTGCCGAAATCATTACTAAAATCGATCTTAAAGATGAGTATTGGCAAGTGGAATTATCAGAAGAATTTCGTGGAATCACAGCATTTACTATTCCAGGAAGACCTTTGTACCAATTTCGAGTAATGCCATTCGGATTGTGCAATGCACCGCAAACTATGCGCAGGTTGATGGACGAAGTTATTCCAGCGGATTTCAAGTATTGTTGTTTTGGATATCTTGATGATTTATGTGTAGTAACAGCAGATTTTTATTCACATATATCAGTATTAATGAGATTAGCGGATCAATTTCGTAAAGCGAATCTAATGTTAAATCTGAAGAAGAGTCAGTTTTGTGTGACCGAAGTTAAATATTTAGGGTACATAATTGGCAGAGGAGGAATTTCAACTGATCCAAGCAAGATTGAATCGATTTTGCAATGGCCTACACCATAGTCCCTAAAACAAACGCGTGGATTTTTAGGATTAGCAGGATGGTATCGAAGATTCATCGCAAACTTTTCAGAAATTGCAGCGCCGATTACAGATTTGCTAGGAAAGAACACGAAGTTTGAATGGACAGATAGTCCGCAGAAAGCTTTTGATGATCTCAAAAGACAAAAGAAACCCAGTTTTTAGCCTATATGTCTAAAAAGCTAAACGCGGCACAAAGAAATTTCAGCGTCACGGAACTTGAATGTTAACCTGTAGTTTGGGGTATAGAACGCTATCGTTGTTATCTTGAACTTCAAGACTTAGAGATTGTTACAGATCATGCCAGTCTATCTTGGTTGATGAAGCAGTCCAATCTTAAAGGGCGTCTAGCGAGATGGGCTATGCAATTGCAAGGTTATAAATCTGAGATAAGTCAAAGAAAAGGACGAGAACATATCGTACCAGATGCATTGTCGCATACATACTCCGAAAAGATCGCGCAATTAGACTCATTTGGGCCAGAAATTGATTTATCTATCAAAAAGTAAAGGAGAAAGTACTACTAAATGTGCAGTCATAACCTGATGTCAAAGTCATGGATAACTTGGTGTATATTACGACTGAACATAATGATGGTACGGAGGAGTTTACCTTTAAAGGAAACATAGGTTTACTTATTGTGTTAGATCATTTGACAAAATTTCAATAGCTTTGTACAGACAAAACCAATTATAGAGTTCCTTCAAAGTCAGATATTTCTATCCTATGGAGTGCCAAAAATTTTAGTAAGTGATAATGGAGTGCAGCTTAAATCAAACGAATTTAATTCATTTTTAATTACGTTTGGAGTTCAGCGTATAGAGAGAGTGAATCGCTCGATCGTTTCCGGTATTCGTTCGTATTTAAAATCCGATCAAACAGAGTGGGATACCCATATCCAAGAATTAAGTTGTGCCCTCTGGAACAGTATTATCAAAGTTTAAAGATATATCCATACCATGCGGTATCTGGATTAGATAAGATAACACATGCAAGTCAATATAAACTGCTAAGGAATTTAACAATGTTAGATGACCAAGTAGTACAGCTCGATCGAGATGATCAGCTTAAATTATTACGATCAAAGTTACGGGAGAACTTGACAATTGCATATGAAGAACAAGCCCAGCAATATAATTTAAGAACCAGGCCTATCTGTTTCAAAGTTGGTCAGGAAGTGTTCAGAGCAATTTTAGTAAAGGAATTAATGGGAAACTTTGCTTGGCGTTTCTTAAAGCTCGTGTTTGTGAAAAACAAGGGAATTCATACTATATTCTAGAAGATTTACCCTTGTAAATTGCCTTGAAATTAGTAGGAACTTTCCATGCGAAAGATATTTGTCAATAAAATATTGTAATATCACAGACATTCACATTTCTGTTGAATTCGTGACGTTGAATAACCTACGAATTAAGCAGTGGTGTATTGTACAGGAATTTCAGTTATTTTAAAATTCAACTGATTTCGGGCCCAAAACGCGCTTAAACTACATAAATTTGGTATCAAACAAAAGAGAAACGAACACGACCACGAACACGACCTCAGGTGCGACTTGGCGATTTATTATGTAGTTTTTGTGCAATTAACAAAAGAAAAATCGTGTTTTTAGCGGGATTGTAGCCAAAAGTAGCTTTTTCCGGCTAAAAGACGCTGTCAAATTTTGAGATAGCGTTGCCAGATGCCAAATATCGGATACTCAAATACGCGCGCTTTTTGAAACTTGTGTTCGCACTATTCTCAACAGTCGAAAATATTGTTGAGTGTAAGATTCCAATTATTTAAAGTCTGTTAAATACTCATGCATATATCGATTGTTAGTAATAAGTATCGATTGTTAGTAATAAGTATCGATTGTTAGAAATAAGTATCGATTGTTAGTAATAAGTATCGATTGTTAGCGATAAGTCCTCGATAGGTTGAGAGACGGCGTCTCTCTTCTCTTCCGGCGACGCAACGAGCAAGTTGCATCTGCGAAAAACCAAAAGATTTAATCCGACCAATACAAACTAATCTTTATCATTTTTTCTTAATAAATAGGTGTTTACAACTCAGAAGTGGGATGACCACCCGAAACGATAAATATTTCGGGACACGGCAGGCCACACGTTCCACATCGAGAATGGCCGCCTCCACGCCCACCGCTGCTGGCGCACCCACTGCTTTGACTCCCGCTGCAGTACCGGCGGCCACTGGAGCCGCCGCTGCAGTACCGAGAGCCGCTGTGCCAACTGCCGACATACTCGCCCCTGCCGGGCCCGCCGCTGCTGGACCAACTGCGGACATACTTGCCCCTGCCGGGCCCGCCGCGGCTGGGCCAACTGCCGCCACACATGCTCCTGCTGGGCACGCTGCTGCCGTACTCGCCCAGGTTGGGCCAACCGCTGAAATGCTCACCCCTGCCGGGCCAACTGCTGCCGCATCCGCCCTGCTGGGCCCGCCCCTGCTGCATACGCCCCTGCTGGGCCAACTGCTACCGCACACGCCCCTGCTGGGCCAACTGCTACCACACACGCCCCTGCTGGGCCCGCCGCTGCTGCATCCGCCCCTGCTGGGCCCGCCGCCGCTGCATCCGCCCCTGCTGGGCCCGCCGCTGCTGCTTCCGCCCCTGCTGGGCCCGCCGCTGCTGCATCCGCCCCTGCCGGGCCCGCCGCCGCTGCATCCGCCCTGCCGGGCCCTCCGCTGCTGCATACGCCCCTGCTGGGCCCGCCCCTGCCGGGCCCTCCGCTGCTGCATACGCCCCTGCTGGGCCAACCACTGCTGCATCCGCCCCTGCTGGGCCGACTGCTACCGCACACGCCCCTGCTGGCCCGCCGCCGCTGCATCCGCCCCTGCTGGGCCCGCCGCCGCTGCATCCGCCCCTGCTGGGCCCGCCGCTGCTGCATCCGCCCCTGCTGGGCCCGCCGCTGCTGCATCCGCCCCTGCCGGGCCCTCCGCTGCTGCATACGCCCCTGCTGGGCCAACCACTGCTGCACCCGCCCCTGCTGGGCCGACTGCTACCGCACACGCCCCTGCTGGCCCACCGCTGCCGCATCCGCCCCTGCTGGGCCCGCCGCTGCTGCATCCGCCCCTGCTGGGCCCGCCGCTGCTGCATCCGCCCTGCTGGGCCCGCCGCCGCTGCATCCGCCCCTGCCGGGCCCGCCGCTGCTGCATCCGCCCCTGCTGGGCTAACCGCTGTCACACTCGCCCCTGCTGGCCCAACTGCCGTCATACTCGCCCCTGATGCACACGCCGCTGCTGTGCCCGCCGCTTACGAGCCACCTCGGCAGACTGCCGCTGCTGCCGCCTCTGCACCCGCTGCCACTGCTGTACCCGCTGCCACTGTCGTACCCACCACCGCTGCCATTGCTGTACCCACCACCGCTGCACCCGCTGCCATTGCTGTACCCGCTGCCGCTGCCGCCGCATCCATTACGGTACCTGCCGCCGCTGCCACATCCACTGTACCTGCGGATGCTGTGCCCGCCGACTATATGTCTGCCATGCGGGTTGCGGCCTTGCTCGCCGCCCCCGTCACCGGTCTCGACGCGGAGCCATGGGTACCGACTTCCGCGGCCGCCATCACACCGGCCACTTCCGCCTCCCGCAGCCTGGATGAGCAACTGGCGACGCTGCAGAAACAACATGAGTTGCTACAGCTGCAGCATCAGATCCTCAACCTGCAGCAAGGGATTGACGAATTCCAAGCACCGAGGCAGCAAGTCAGTGACGTGAGTGTCATTGAGAGCATGGTGGCTCGATTTTCAGCGGATAACGCATATGACGTGAAGAAATGGCTGAATGACCTGGAAGACGCATTTGGAATTCTGCAGTTGAACGACCGCCTACGTTTGATCGCATGCCGTCGCATGCTGGAAGGTACGGCGGCGGTGCTGCTGCGCACGGTATCGGTGCACAGCTACGAAGAATTAAAAGCAATCCTCTTGCGAGAATTTGGACGCTCGTGTAGCGTCGAGGAAGTGTACCACGCTCTGCGTGGCCGGCGCATCAAGGCAGGCGAGGGATGTTTGAGATTCGCAATCGAGATGCAGGAGATTGCCATGAATGCTCCGATACCGGAGAACGAGCTGGTCGACCTGATAATTGATGGATTGCGGGACAATTCTACTCGAGTCGGCATGCTGTACTCAGCCCGGACGGTGGCCGAACTGAAGCCCTTACTGGAACGTTACGAACGCCTCCGTATGCAGGCCGCTGCCTCCCGACAGAGCAACAGCGTGAAGGCGCAGTCAACAACAACTGCCGTGGCGCCTGGAAACAAATCGTCGGGCACCGCTACGAGTGAGACCAGATGTTTCAACTGCTCAGGATGGGGGCATTACAAGAGTCAATGCCCGAAACCAATAAGACCGCCGAATTCGTGTTTCAAGTGTGGCATAGTGGGCCACATCTACAAGAACTGCCCGTCTCGAATTGGGAATGCCACCAACATCACTGCCGCCGCCGCTGATGAAGCGGGAGATCGACTAGACCATTTACAACTGGTGAGTGTTGCTTTTGTTTGTGATGAAGTGCAAGATAGGAAATTTATAGATATGTTCTCTCTCCTTGATTCGGGCAGCCCAAAGAGCTTTATCCGTGAATCTGAAGTCCCCTCCAACTGCCGTCTTAGCCCCCGTACTTTGAACTGCCGTGGCCTAGGAAATAGCCAACTTCTGTCCTTAGGCCAAGTTCAGTGTAGGGTTCGCCTCCGCAACACACAGATAATACATACGTTTGAAGTCCTGACGAACCAAGCAACTGAACTGCCGATGATTATAGGTAGAGATCTTCTGTATAAAATTAATATTAGACTATGTAAACTGAAAGAACTGAAATATGAAAAAGAATCGTTGATACTCATGAATAAACAGACTGAATGTATAAATCCAAAACTTTCTGGTGTTCTGAAGTCCTTTGACATATTTATGGAAGAGAGAGTGATACTGCCGTATGATAGGAATGAGATTGCATCTGCCGAATTGTTGTCTGATTCTCCCCTTTTGAAAACTTCTGCTGTACCTTCGGAAACATTAAACGATGCACTTATGGCGATAAATTCCATTGAGCTCCCTGCTGTCAGTGAATTAGACTTTGATATAGAGCCCGCGTTACGGGAAGAGCAAACCGCAGCCCTTAAGTCTATTATTTCCGCTTCGTATGTACAAGTTGATCCAGATTTAATCAAGCCCATGAACTATGAGATGAAAATAGAATTGACTAGCCAAACTCCGATTTTCTGCCGCCCCCGCCGTCTGTCGCACCACGAACGCATCGAGGTGCGTGAGATTTGTGACGATCTCTTGAAAGCTGGCATTATTCGCCACAGTAGTTCCCCTTACGCTGCCCCGATTGTCCCTGTACGCAAAAAAGACAGCACGCTAAGAAAGTGTGTAGATTACCGCCCGTTGAACAAAATTACAGTTCGAGATCATTTTCCGATTCCTCTGTTAGATGATTGCATTGAACATCTGGGTGGCAAATCATTCTTCACCATCTTGGACTTGAAGAACGGTTTCCACCATGTGAAAATGCACCCAGACTCAATCAAATATACTGCCTTTGTAACCCTGATGGCCAGTTTGAATATGTACGCATGCCCTTCGGACTTTGTAATGGCCCCTCCGTGTTCGCTAGATTCGTTTATTTTGTCCTTAAGGAATTTATAAACCGAGGTCAACTGGTGATATATATGGACGACATTCTAGTCGCGTCGCATGACTTTGAAACCCACCTTGAGATTCTGAAGGAAATATTGTATGTGTTAAGAGTGAACGGGCTATGCCTGAAGCTGACGAAATGCCGTTTTGCGTATAGGGAACTAGAGTACTTGGGCTACTTAGCCAATTCCGCCGGTATCACGCCTAAACCAGCTCATATTCAGGCGATACGGGATTTGCCCATTCCAAGGGACAGCAAGGAATTAGAGCGTTGCCTAGGCCTATTCTCATACTTCCCCCGATTTGTATCAGGTTTCGCTAAGATTGCGTGTCCGCTGTCCCGATTGTTAAGAAAAGATACCCCTTATGTCTTCTCCGATGAATGTCTGGAAGCTTTCCGAACACTGAAGTTGAAACTGATCGAATCCCCAGTGTTATCTATTTACAACCCGAAGTCTGAAACGGAGTTACACTGCGATGCTAGTTCAATTGGTTTCGGAGCAGAAACAAACAGACGGTAAATTACACCCAGTGTCCTACTTCTCTAAGATGGCCTCCGCCGCTGAATCGAAACTACACAGTTATGAGCTAGAGACGTTAGCTATAGTGTATTCCTTAAAACGTTTTGAGACATACCTTAAGTTCATCCCGTTCAAAATCGTGACCGATTGTAATTCCCTTGCGCTGACACTGAGAAATGGTGGACATTCCGCCAAGATTGCTCGCTGGGCCCTGCTGTTGGAAAACTATAACTACACGATTGTACACCGCTCTGGGTTGGGTATGCCCCATGCTGATGCTCTAAGTAGAATAGAAACTGCCGCATACGTTGACGATATAAACCTTGACTTCCAACTGCAGTTAACCCAGAACCGGGACCCTGAGATTGTCAAACTCCGAGATGAGTTAGAGAAATATGAGATAGCGAATTTCGAACTGCGAGATGGAGTAGTGTACCGCCTGTCCTCGACGAGTATACCCCAACTTTATGTCCCTTCCGAAATGGTAAATCATGTCATACGAGTAGTGCACGAGAAGCTTGGCCATATGGCCACGGAGAAATGTTGTGCACAGATCAAGAAGCATTACTGGTTCCCGTGTATGAAGTCTTACGTTAACAATTACATTAAAAATTGCCTCAAGTGTATCTACTACTCCGCGTCCGCTTCTGACCACCGTGTCACGCTACATAGTATTCCGAAAGTGCCCCTTCCGTTTGATACCGTCCATATTGACCATTTGGGCCCCCTTCCGTCCATACGTTCTAAGAAAAAGTATCTTCTGGTTGTCATTGACGCTTTCACCAAATTTGTGAAGCTGTACCCTGCCGCCACGACTAATTCACGTGAAGTATGCCAGACATTAGAATCTCAGTATTTCGCAAATTACAGTAGACCCGCCGAATCATCAGTGATCGAGGTACCTGCTTTACTTCCTCCGAGTTTGAAGAATTTCTGAAGGCCAATAATATAATTCATGTGCTGAATGCCACTGCCTCACCCCGGGCCAACGGCCAAGTCGAGCGGGTTAACCGTGTGTTGGGCCCCATGTTGGGTAAACTGACGGAACCTGTGGACCACGCAGATTGGGTCCAACAACTGCCGAACATAGAGTTTGCATTGAATAACTCCGTCCACTCCACAACCAAATTTGCCGCTTCCGTACTTCTATTCGGTGTTGAACAACGAGGTGTGGTAGTGGATGAACTAACCGAACGGTTGGGTGAGAGAACTGAGGAGGTCGATGCCTCAGAGGTAGACGTCCGGAGATTAGCCTTCCGTAACATTGTTAAGTCCCAAGAATATAATTCGGAATATTATTCGAAGCATCACCTCCCTGCCGTTAGTTTTGAGGAGGGGGATTTCGTAGTTATTAAGAATGTGGATACTTCGGCAGGCACGAACAAAAAGCTTATCAGGCGGTATCGTGGTCCGTATGTGGTTCATAAAAAACTTCCGAACGACCGATATGTTATCCGGGATGTAGAGGGCTCCCAAATCACCCAACTACCATATGATGGTGTCCTAGAAGCCTCCAAATTAAAGCTATGGGTTGCCCCTGATCAAGATTGCACTTCTGATAGCCAAACAAAGGCGACACCAGCCACTTAAGATTCTTATTTACCCCCTCCGTTGTTACCAATTGGAATCGAGGTCGATTCCTCGTCAGGACGGCCGAGTTGTAAGATTCCAATTATTTAAAGTCTGTTAAATACTCATGCATATATCGATTGTTAGTATAAGTATCGATTGTTAGTAATAAGTATCGATTGTTAGAAATAAGTATCGATTGTTAGTAATAAGTATCGATTGTTAGCGATAAGTCCTCGATAGGTTGAGAGACGGCGTCTCTCTTCTCTTCCGGCGACGCAACGAGCAAGTTGCATCTGCGAAAAACCAAAAGATTTAATCCGACCAATACAAACTAATCTTTATCATTTTTTCTTAATAAATAGGTGTTTACATGAGTTTACATTATTTCTTGATTTTAGAGAACAAATATAGTTCACATTTAGAGTCCTGCACGAATACACTCATTTGCCTCAGTCTTTCAAATACTAACAAATTTTCCTATATTTGGTTTGATAATATTGCTTCGGAACGAATGAAACGAGATGAAAAGTCTCGAAGTTTTGTGTTTCGTAGTTCCTGAATGTATCAAGCCGAACAAACAAAAATAAAATCAAAGCAAGCCGAAACAAATAAGAAAGACTACAAACGAAACAAATGAATACGGTACTTCTTTCAAGTTACTTGGTACTTCCAATAATTTTTTCGAATGCCAATTTAATTTCGGTTTTATTTTAATCTCACTGGAGTAGTTGCAAAGTGTGTATCTTTTTTTTGTGCGACCAAAATGAACAGCAAAGCAAATTGCAAAATAATTCGCATAATGTAAGTATGCTTAAATTAAGTTTATGATTGTTGATATTTATGTGTAAAACTAACTAAATGTGTTGTTCTAACTAACTGTGCTGTCCTTTTTTAGTATCAATTTGTAAAAGATTGTATGTATACATATATATGTACATACTAAGAGTACTTTTAAAATTAGTTTAATATTCATCTATGTATGTACATATCCAAATGTATAAATACACTATACATACACATATCTTTTTAAATTAGCATGGAATTTCGGAAAGCTCAGGAGTAATCGAGCATTTTGGATCGATTAAGACCAAACTGCTGACAGGAGAATATAAATTTAAGAAAAAGAGAGGACGGAGTGAAGTCTGCAATACATTTGGTCTGGTCATGGATGAGAATGAAGAAATAGTCTCAGATTATTCATATCTTCACAAAAATGTTTGAAAATGTGTTAATAGTTATTGTTAAGATATCATTGTTAAATTTATAATAAAATCATGTTTTTATTTTTATTAAATACTGTAAATATTTTTATAAAATGAATTTATTTTCAGATGTTTCATTTTATATACATTGAATCTGCTGTGAGGTACTTGCTTCACAATTCGGTATACCGAGAACGAGCAAGACATTTGAACAGTACCTAGTACTCGGTTCGATTTTCGGTATTTGCTTCTCGATATGCTCGGATTTGCTTTACCGGATTTTTCGGTATGCCCTGCTCATTTAAACTCATTCGTTCGTTTGAGATGCTTGATATACTCGATTTACAAATACGAGTAAGTGCGAAAACGAGTTCCCAAAGTGTAGAGGGATTTCGTTTTCCGTTTCGAATGTACTCGTGCAGGTCTCTATTCAGAATACAATATTCGGCTGCCGGAGCTGAATATTCCTTAATTTTATAATTTAGAGTAAAATATTTAGCTGCCAGGGCGGTCAAACAACGCGCCAAATAAAAAATAGCATTTGCCAACACTGAAATCTAGCTTTAGCCGATTTTTTCACTTTTGAACACCGAAATCTCGAGTAGCTTAAGTAAATATTTACCTATTTTTGTTGTTGTTATCGATATTTGCTAAAGTGGTGAGAATCGAAATTTAAATAACCAGCTGAAAAAGAATAAACTAAGTGGCAACCGCACACAGCTGATCGGTTTGTTTTGCATTGCTTTACATTATTTTCTATAAATGGAGTTTGGATAAAACAATAAGAAAAATAAGGCAAAAGAGAGTTTTTGGAAAGTGTTCTTTCTTTCCTCCACGTGAATTCCAACTGATCGGACGTATTGTCCAAAGTGTTAAATAACCCAATATGGGAGTGCATCATAACCCCTAGGCGTGTGCGAAAAACAAATTATATGCGTGTGTATGTGTTCAAGAGATTAATGTAAGTTAATTTCATTGAAATAATTCTCGAATTATTGTACATTTAACTTATGCATTTTCTCTTTAACAGCATCGGAAATAGTTTCCATCAAGTATTGGCAATTTTTCTAAAAGATTCGCAATCTCAAAATTTTGTGAGTGAACTGTTTGCGTCAGTCAACGGCTTGAACCGACGATCGATTGTGGAAGTCCTAGAGTTAAATATATTTATATTTTTAGCCTCGGATGGTATTAGGGGAGAAGAGAAGAGAATTCCCAAAATAGTTTTATGTCTTATACAGTGTTATTTTAGATACGGCGTTAGCGAAGCAAAGTGAAAATTTCGAATGTTGAGACATTTAAAGTTCTCAACATCGCACTTTCCGCTTATCCTGCCTCACATGTAATCCAGACCATACCTGCAGAAAACGTGTAGGAGTATAAAACGTAGAAGGATGTACCTAAACTTAACCTTTTTCCCAAACTTAACCTAACCTAAAGCATGAATGATGACCATTAGAAGGATGTATTAAAATCTAACCTTTCTAGAATTAAAACCTAACCTCACTAAACACATCATGTAGATGAGAAGAGCATTTTGGAATTATTTTCAAGTACAACTAAGGCGTATAACTTGCCTAGGGCGATATTTTATTCGCCTTCGGAACGGATGCAATAATCAGGATTGAGTGAAATGAGTCAACATAAGGCTCCACAGTAGTTTAGAATCAATTGTAGGTTAAGTTTACATTGATTTTTTTTTTTTTTTTTTTTTTGGCTAAATGGTTTAATTTTAAAGGAAATTGAATTCAATGGAAGTTATATTTTCGTTAGTTATTAATTTTTATTTTTCTAGAATTTGAGTATGCATGTACATTCACAATGTAACTAGATGCTTTAGCTCTATTTTTGGAATATGTAAACCTTCCTATTTTCAACAGCGACAACAACGTAACGAAAGAAAAAATTAACAATCTGTAAGTGTATCAAAAAACAATTTTCCTTATGTAGAGAATGAAATTTGTGAGGATATTAGCGTAATCACGCCACATAAATGTATAATTTTTTTTTTTTCTTTTAATTTTTTTTGAACTTATGTGAAAAGTATGAAACATCTTTAGATAGTAAAGTAATCATTAGTAGGGATAATTAGTCAGGGATTCGGTTAATATGAATAGCCGACATAAATAAAATACGCTGTGAGCATACTAGCTATGACGTTTACAAAGAACCCCCACAGGCTGTTTTTGCTAGTCGTTTATGAATCCCATTGAGCAGTCATATGCATACTAAACATCTTCTCTAAAGTCTATCACACGCGTTCTCAATATAATTCAAGTGGTTCGGTTAACTCTAGTTGGAAATCGAGGTGAGCTCCTGGTGGAACAGCGGGAGTAGGTTTATCCGTTCTGCCTCCATCTTATTGAGCAAAAGGATCGCAGTGTCACTAACCTTTGTGTTTTGCTGACCTATGTCGACAGTTAAATGGTGCAAACCAGGAGTGTTAGACTGCTACTTTATTTTATTGATATATATGTGTAGTTCTCTTTAGCTAATACATTTAGCCCGAAAGTGTTACCGATACAAAAATAGAACATTTAGCACGAATTGATTTTAAACTTATTTATTACAAACTGAGTATAGAATATGATGGTGTGTCTTAGATATAAAAAATTATAACAAAGTCTCGACCACGCGTTACTTTAATGCCCGAAAGTGTTACCGATACAAAAATAGAACATTTAGCACGAATTGTATTTAAACTTATTTATTACAAACTGAATATAGAATATGATGGTTTTTCTTAGATATAACAAATTATAAAGTTTATCAATATATACTAAGGCCCTAAGGCCTCTAGCCTCGAGCTTCTTTTCGTGCCAATTATCGGATGTTTATTTTAACGTATCAACGTACCGCCCTCCACAACATCCCGCCTACCGTAAAACTACTCGGGAGTTTTACTCAAAACGTCTATACAGCAAGCTTAGAAACTGGTCGTTTTAAATTCCGGAATTTGTTTGTACTTCAGCAACTCGTATCAGCCCATCTCTTGCTGGAATAACTTTCACGATGATTCCTCTTTTCCAGCTTGCCCTTGGTTGGTTTTCGTCACATATCATATAGTCATAACTAAGTCTTCCATCTTGATGGGTCGAATCGGTGCGAACCACTTTGTTCGCTTTGTCAGAGTTGGTAGATATTCCTTTATCCATCGTTTCCAAAACGTATTTTTTAATTGTTGACAAATCCTATATCCTAAATCCCCAATCTCCAGGGGTTTGTGTCGAATTGGTTGTGCCAAGCAAGAAATGATTAGGTGTTAGTGGACCTGGATCGTCTTTATCCACTGGAATGTGTATTAGTGGTCTGCTATTTATGATATTTTCTGCTTCGATAAGTAAACTTTTAAGTGTTTCAACCAGGGGCGCCTTGTCTTGCAATGTTATTACCTAAACCTTTTTAACTGACTGAACTAGGCGTTCCCAATAGCCTCCTGAACTTGGGTTTGCTGGACAATTGAACTTCCATTCTATGCCTTTTTGCCATCTCGTAGTTCCAGTCAAATAGGTCTTTGACTTCCCTTATTAGACGATCAGCTCCAACAAAATTTGTTCCCATATTCGACCGTATTCTGATTGGTATACCACGTCTGTTTACGAAGTTTCGACTAAATAAAATAAATGCGTCTGTAGACAAATCTGCTGCTAATTCCAAGCGTATAGCTCGTATGGTAAGGCACGTTAATAGAGCCACCCATCTCTTTTCATGTCGGCGACCGATCGTTACAGTAACTGGCCCAAAATAGTCAAGTCCTACATAGGAAAACGGTCTTTGGTAAGGAGTGACACGATCGGTCGGTAGCTGACCCATCAGAGTCGCTTGCGGTTGAATTTTTCTATTTCTACAAAACTGGCAAACTGTTTTCGCTTTTTACAGCAGCTCGCAGGCATATTATCCAAAATTTTTGACGAATCTTACTGATAATAAGTTTTGATGGTGGAATCTCTCGTGATACGATGTTACTATTAAATCAGTTAGTTTGTGTTTTTTGGGTAATATGATAGGTCGACGAGCACTTTGCAATAATGATGTTGCATAGTCAAGGCTACCGTTGACCACTAAGATCCCGTCCGCATTCATCGTAGGAGTTAAAGAGAAGATGCTACTTTCCTTTGATACGCATGAATTTGCTTGTAAATCAGCTAGTTCCTTATGATAGACTTCCTTTTGCATGATTTTTCCTAATGTATTTTCTGCATCTTGCAATTCCCGCATTGCATTATCACATTGACGTTTCAATATCCGTTGTTTAAATCTCAATATCCATCCCATTGTTCGTTTCAGTTTCAAATACTTAGAAAATCTGTTTAGGTCAATAATATTTTCAACAGAAGTTGTTAAATATACCCGTTTTACTTCAGAGGAATTGTTTAAGATTAAACATCGTGTTCTTCTAAAATGGCTTCACCAAATCAGATTGAACAAAGAAATAAACAA